>NC_053040.3:401181883-401481883 GCF_002575655.3 Aegilops tauschii subsp. strangulata | reverse complement strand
TGGCACTCTATCTCGTGGCTCGAGGTTTGGTAGGTGATTGGCGGGGATCATTAATCAGACACGGTTCTATATTGGAAACCGTCAACTATTATGTTCACACACGGATTTGCTGCGGGAATTGTGTGTAATTCATACTACAGTACTCGTAAATTCCGGCGACCGGCGTGTGTACTGTCCCCGTCGATCTAGATACCGGCCGCCAATAAATACTACCTTGCTCACGTCGTCCCGCCTGCATTCTCATCTACATCCTCCCCTCGCTCGCCCTCTCTCTCTCTCTCTCTTTCTCAAATCTCTGCCATGGCGCCGCCGGTCTGCCCATGCGCCGACGAGGAGTCGCCGCCCCCCGAGGACGCTCACTCGATTAGCAGCGACGAGGACCCCTACGCACCGCCTGACGAGGTTGCGCCGGACCCCCCAACTTTGGATTGGTTTTGGGGTCAGTCGCTGCCGCCGGTTGGGAAAGTCAGGCAAGTGGTGTTCAAGAAGGAGATGGCGGAGGAGGAAACCAGGTACCAGGCGGCCTGAGAAGCCCGTGATGCTGCCTGGAAAAAGGAGGCGGCAGAGCTTTGGGGGCGGGCGTGTCGTCGTGCCGAGGAGGTGTACGAAGACGGGTACTTCGCGAGGAAGGTCATAGGCGCTGGGCGCCTCGTCACTGCGTGGAGGTGGGTCAATAAGCTCCAGCGTGCCACCGACGAGGAGCTCTCGTGGGCGCCCAACGAAATGGCAAGATCAGCCGCGCTGATACGTCTCCAACGTATCTATAATTTTTAATTGTTCCATGCTATTATATTATCTGTTTTGGATGTTTAATGGGCTTTATTATGCACTTTTATATTATTTTTGGGACTAACCTACTAACCAAAGGCCCAGTACAAATTGCTGTTTTTTTTGCGTATTTCAGTGTTTCGCAGAAAAGGAATATCAAACGGAATCCAAATGGAATGAAACCTTCGGGAGAGTTATTTTTGGAACAAACGCAATCCAGGAGACTTGGAGTGGACGTCAAGGAAGCTACGAGGCTGCCACGAGGTAGGGAGGCGCGCCCAGGGGGTAGGCGCGCCCCCACCCTCGTGGGCCCCTCGTGGCTCCACCGGCCTCCTTCCTTCGCCTATATATACTCATATACCCTGAAAACATCCGAGAGCACCATGAAACCCTATTTCCACCGCCGCAACCTTCTGTACCCGTGAGATCCCATCTTGGGGCCTTTTCCGGCGCTCCGCTGGAGGGGGAATCGATCATGGAGGGCTTCTACATCAACACCATAGCCTCTCCCATGATGTGTGAGTAGTTTACCACACGGTCCATAGTTATTAGCTAGATGGCTTCTTCTCTCTCTTTGGATCTCAATTCAAATTACTCATCGATTCTCTTGGAGATCTATTCGATGTAATTCATTTTGCGGTGTGTTTGTCGAGATCCGATGAATTGTGGGTTTATGATCAAGATTATCTATGAACAATATTTGGTTCTTCTCTGAATTCTTATATGTATGATTTGTTATCTTTGCAAGTCTCTTCAAATTATCAGTTTGGTTTGGCCTACTGGATTGATCTTTCTTGCAATGGGAGAAGTGCTTAGCTTTGGGTTCAATCTTGCGGTGTCCTTTCCCAGTGACAGCAGGGGCAGCAAGGCACGTATTGTATTGTTGCCATCAAGGATAAAAAGATGTCGTTTATATCATATTGCTTGAGTTTATCCCTCTACATCATGTCATCTTGCCTAATGCGTTACTCTGTTCTTATGAACTTAATACTCTTGATGCATGCTGGATAGCGGTCGATGTGTGGAGTAATAGTAGTAGATGTAGAATCGTTTCGGTCTACTTGTCACGGACGTGATGCCTATATACATGATCATGCCTAGATATTCTCATAACTATGCGCTTTTCTATCAATTGCTCGACAGTAATTTGTTCACCCCCATAGATTATGCTATTTTGAGAGAAGCCACTAGTGAAACCTATGGCCCCCCGGGTCTATCTTCCATCATATTATTTTCCTATCAATTTACTATTTCTGCCTTTGTTTATTTTTGCAATCTTTACTTTCCAATCTATATCATAAAAATACCAAAAATATTTATCTTGTTATCTCTATCAGATCTCACTTTTGCAAGTGGCCGTGAAGGGATTGACAACCCCTTTATCGCGTTGGTTGCAAGGTTCTTATTTGTTTGTGCAGGTATAAGGCGACTTGCGTGTAACCTCCTACTGGATTGATACCTTTGTTCTCAAAAACGGAGGGAAATACTTACGCTACTCTGCTGCATCACCCTTTCCTCTTCAAGGGAAAACCAAACACATGCTCAAGAGGTAGCAAGAAGGATTTCTGGCCCGTTGCCGGGGAGGCTTACGCCAAGTCAAGTCAAGATTTGATCTCCCAACAACTAGCCATTTCTAGCGCTGTTGCCGGGGAGATCTACGCACAAGTCAAGACATACCAAGTACCCATCACAAACTCTTATCCCCCGCATTACATTATTTGCCATTTGCCTCTCGTTTTCCTCTCCCCCACTTCACCTTTGTCGTTTTATTCGCCCTCTTTTTCCGTTCGTCTCTTTTCGCTTGCTTCTTGTGTGCTCGTTCTTTGTGCAATTTGCTGCCATCATGTCTGAAACTGGGGAGGTTATTGTTGATACGAATAGTGGTAATAACATGGAAAACTTTGATTCTTTTGATGATCCTCATGAAGAACCTACTATTTTACACACTAAAAGGTTTCGGATTGGTAGCGGTAATATTATTGGAAAAGGAGTTATTCAAGATTTCTTTACTTGTGCCGGTGCCCTGCCCTCTATGGGTGGGTCTATTATTCATAGAACAAGTAGTCTTGCGGATGCTATATCCTTGCTCATAGTTGAACTTGAAAGACAATTTATTCATATGCATCCTTGCATACAAAGGATTTTTCTAGAGTTTTCCAATATCGAGCATTCTTCTGTTAAGCGAGCAGCTACTATCTTTTTGGCACATGAGTTCAGATTTATAATGAAAGAGGCCAATGAAATTTTTGCGCATTATAGGGTGGACACTGATCGTCCTCCCATAGAAGCTATCCTTTTTAATCAAGATGACTTAATGTGTTTACGATCTTTAGATCATGTTGCTTACAATGAAAACCTTAGAAAGAAGGTTCCTACCGATGTTCTAGTTGATAGAATTTCTGAACTCAATGATGACTTTGCTATTCAGAACAACGTGTTAGGTTTTTCTCTTGAACAAAGGCTCATGACTTATTGCCAAAAGAATGCTTATAATGATGAATTGGTTGTGCAATATAAGGGGCCAAAGGAGGAACCCATACCTCCCGAGCTTGATCTTGGGGACTTTTGTCCCATTAAATTTAGCCCTTTTGATTACTTTTGCTTGACACAAAGAAAACTTGCTGCTGAACGTAGGGAATATGAGATGAGTTTTCGCAATTTGCCCTACCATTATTATGGCAATACCTAGATCTATTCTTGCCTTTATGCCTAGCTAGGGGCGTTAAACGATAGCGCTTGTTGGGAGGCAAGCCAATTTAATTTTTGTTTCTTTATTTTTGTTTCTGTTTAGTAATAAATAATTCATCTAGCCTCTTGTTCGATATGGTTTTATGTTTTAATTAGTGTTTGTGCCAAGTAGAACCTTTGGAAAGACTTGGGTGAAGTCTTTATGATCTTGCTGTAAAAAACAGAAACTTTAGCGCTCACGAGATTAGCTGCCATTTTTTACTGGAGAGTGCTTTTAGGTTGATTCTTTTTGCAGATGATTAATAGACAAATTCCTCACGTCCACCAATTTATTTAAGAATTTTTGGAGTTCCATAAGTATACGTTTGTTACAGATTACTACAGACTGTTCTGTTTTTGACAGATTCTGTTTTTCGTGTGTTGTTTGCTTATTTTGATGAATCTATGGCTAGTATCGGGGGGTATGAACCATAGAGAAGTTGGAATACAGTAGGTTTAACACCAATATAAATAAATAATGAGTTCATTACAGTACCTTAAAGTGGTGATTTGTTTTCTTATACTAACAGAGCTCATGAGATTTTCTGTTGAGTTTTGTGTTATGAAGTTTTCAAGTTTTTGGATAAAGATTTGATGGATTATGGAATAAGGAGTGGCAAGAGCCTAAGCTTGGGCATGCCCAAGGCACCCCAAGGTAAAATTCAAGGACAACCAAAAGCCTAAGCTTGGGGATGCCCCGGATGGCATCCCCTCTTTCGTCTTCGTCCATCGGTAACTTTACTTGAGGCTATATTTTTATTCACCACATGATATGTGTTTTGCTTGGAGCGTCTTGTATGATTTGAGTCGTTGCTTTTTAGTCTACCAGAATAATCCTTTCTGTGTACACCCTTTGAGAGAGACACACATGAATTGGAATTTATTAGAATACTCTTTGTGCTTCACTTATATCTTTTGAGCTAGATAATTTTGCTCTAGTGCTTCGCTTATATCTTTTAGAGCACGGTGGTGGTTTTATTTTATAGAAATTATTGATCTCTCATGCTTCACTTATATTATTTTGAGAGTCTTATAGAACAGCATTGTAATTTTCTTTGGCTATAAAATTAGTCCTAATATGATGAACATCCAAGATAGGTATAATAAAAACTATCATATAAAGTACATCGAATACTATGAGAAGTTTGATACTTGATAATTGTTTTGAGATATGAAGATGGTGATATTAGAGTCATGCTAGTTGAGTAGTTATGAATTTGAGAAATACTTGTTCTAAAGTTTGTGATTCCCGTAGCATGCACGTATGGTGAACCGTTATGTGGTGAAGTCGGGGCATGGTTTATTTATTGATTGTCTTCCTTATGAGTGGCGGTCGGGGACGAGCGATGGTCTTTTCCTACCAATCTATCCCCCTAGGAGCATGCGCGTAGTACTTCGTTTCGATAACTAATAGATTTTTGCAATAAGTATGTGAGTTCTTTATGACTAATGTTGAGTCCATGGATTATACGCAGTCTCACCCTTCCACCATTGCTAGCCTCTCTAATACCGCGCACCTTTCGCCGGTATCATTCACCCACCATATACCTTCCTCAAAACAGCCAACATACCTACCTATTATAGCATTTCCATAGCCATTCCGAGATATATTGCCATGCAACTTACCACCGTTTCGTTTGTTATGACACGTTTCATCATTGTCATATTGCTTTGAATGAGCATGTAGTTGACATCGTATTTGTGGCAAACCACTTTTTTAATTCTTTCATACATGTCACTCTTCATTCATTGCATATCCGGTACACCGCCGGAAGCATTCACATAGAGTCATATTTTGTTCTAAGTATTGAGTTGTAATTTTTGAGTTGTAAGTAAATAAAAGTGTGATGATCATCGTTATTAGAGCATTGTCCAAAGTGAGGAAAGGACGATGGAGACTATGATTCCCCCACAAGTCGGGATGAGACTCCGGACGAAAAGAAAAAAAAGAGGCCATAAAAAAGGGCCCAAAAAAATGATGAGAGAAAAAGAGAGAAGGGACAATGTTACTATCCTTTTACCACACTTATGCTTCAACGTAGCACCATGATCTTCATGATAGAGAGTCTCCTATGTTGTCACTTTCATATACTAGTGGGAATTTTACATTATAGAACTTGGCTTGTATATTTCAATGATGGGCTTCCTCAAAATGCCCTAGGTCTTCGTGAGCAAGCGAGTTGGATGCACACCCACTTAGTTTCATTTGTTAAGCTTTCATACACTTATAGCTCTAGTGCATCCGTTGCATGGCAATCCCTACTCACTCACATTGATATCTATTGATGGGCATCTCCATAGCCCGTTGATACGCCTAGTTGATGTGAGACTATCTTCTCCTTTTTGTCTTCTCCACAACCACCCTTCTATTCCACATATAGTGCTATGTACATGGCTCACGCTCATGTATTGCGTAAAGATTTAAAAAGTTTGAGAACATCAACAGTATGAAACAATTGCTTGGCTTGTCGTCGGGGTTGTGCATAATTTAAATATTTTGTGTGATGAAGATAGAGCATAGCCAGACTATATGATTTTGTAGGGATAACTTTCTTTGGCCATTTTATTTTGAGAAGACATGATTACTTTGTTAGTATGCTTGAAGTATTATTATTTTTATGTCAATATTAAACTTTTATCTTGAATCTTTAGGATGTGAACATTCATGCCACAATAAAGGAAATTACATTGAGAATTATGCTAGGTAGCATTCCACGTCAAAAATTCTGTTTTTATCATTTACCTACTCAAGGACGAGCAGGAATTAAGCTTGGGGATGCTTGATACGTCTCCAACGTATCTATAATTTTTGATTGTTCCATGCTATTATATTATCTGTTTTGGATGTTTAATGGGCTTTATTATGCACTTTTATATTATTATTGGGACTAACCTACTAACCAAAGGCCTAGTGCAAATTGCTGTTTTTTTGCCTATTTCAGTGTTGCGCAGAAAAGGAATATCAAACGGAATGAAACCTTTGGGAGAGTTATTTTTGGAACAAACGCAATCCAGGAGACTTGGAGTGGACGTCAAGGAAGTAACGAGGAGGCCACGAGGTAGGGAGGCGCGCTCCCCACCCTCGTTGGCCCCTCTTGGCTCCACCGACCTCCTTCCTTCGCCTATATATACTCATATACCCTGAAAACATCCGAGAGGACCACAAAACCCTATTTCCACCGCCACAACCTTCTATACCCGTGAGATCCCATCTTGGGGCCTTTCCGGCGCTCCGCCGGAGGGGGAATCGATCACGGAGGGCTTCTACATCAACACCATAGCCTCTCCGATGATGTGTGACTAGTTTACCACATACCTTCAGGTCCATAATTATTAGCTAGATGGCTTCTACTCTCTCTTTGGATCTCAATACAAAGTTCTCCTCGATTCTCTTGGAGATCTATTCGATGTAATTCTTTTTGCGGTGTGTATGTCGAGATCCGATGACTTGTGAGTTTATGATCAAGATTATCTATGAACAATATTTGGTTCTTCTCTGAATTCTTATATGTATGATTTGTTATCTTTGCAAGTCTCTTTGAATTATCAGTTTGGTTTGGCCTACTAGATTGATCTTTCATGCAATGGGAGAAGTGCTTAGCTTTGGGTTCAATCTTGCGGTGTCCTTTCCCAGTGACAGCAGGGGCAGCAAGGCACGTATTATATTGTTGCCATCGAGGATAAAAAGATGGGGTTTATATCATATTGCTTGAGTTTATCCCTCTACATCATGTCATCTTGCCTAATGCGTTACTCTGTTCTTATGAACTTAATACTCTAGATGCATGCTGGATAGCGGTCGATGTGTGGAGTAATAGTGGTAGATGCAGAATCGTTTCGGTCTACTTGTCGCGGACATGATGCCTATATACATGATCATGCCTAGATATTCTCATAACTATGCGCTTTTCTATCAATTGCTCGACAGTAATTTGTTCACCCACCGTAGATTATGTTATTTTGAGAGAAGCCACTAGTGAAACCTATGGCCCCGGGTCTATCTTCCATCATATTATTTTCCTATAAATTTACTATTTCTGACTTTGTTTATTTTGCAATCTTTACTTTCCAATCTGTATCATAAAAATACCAAAAATATTTATCTTATTATCTCTATCAGATCTCACTTTGCAAGTGGCCGTGAAGTGATTGACAACCCCTTTATCGCGTTGGTTGCGAGGTTCTTATTTGTTTGTGCAGGTATAAGGCGACTTGCGTGTAACCTCCTACTGGATTGATACCTTGGTTCTCAAAAACCGAGGGAAATACTTACGCTACTTTGCTGCATCACCCATTCCTCTTCAAGGGAAAACCAACGCATGCTCAAGAGGTAGCACGCGCGCGTCCGCCGGCAAGAGGCAGATCGGTACGTAAAGCGCTGCGAGGCGGAGGAGTCGGAGTACTGCCTCCGCACTGGGAAGACGCCGCGCACCAGGGAGTTGCCGGCGAGGGGCTGCCGGAATACTGGCCCCAGGAGGGATTATTAGTTTTAGTATTGTTCGTTTTCAATTTTATGCATTGTACCTAGTAGTTAAGTATCATCACGTATATGTGATGATATTATATATATATATATATATTCTGTGATGATCTAATGAATAATTAATATATATATTATGAATTCCATTTTCTATCTATTTTTGTATACTAATTTGAATCTAGCTGTTATCATCCACATATACAGAATAGAAAGCGCATATACACACATTGAAACAGAACATATAATAATGGAAAACATAGTACATACATTGAAACAGAGCAATAAACAGAGCAATACTATGATTGCTGTGAATACAAAGCTATCAACGTCGAAACAACTTTTCAAAATAAAACGCGTCCATCAGACCATGACCAGCAGCCCTTGCCTAGGGTAGCTCTTGGCTCTGCCTGAACTCGTGCATGTGTTCGTCCAATCAGTCGACACGCTCGCGGTACATCTGGAGCGTGATCTCGAGCTCCAAGTTGGCTATTTCATCAGAGATCACCAGCTGGAGGATGCGATGGCCATGTTCCTCTACTGCGCCCAGGTGGACACCTGGGCCAAGGAGGCGGTCGAGCCTATGGACCAGCGCGTTGGCATCCAGCAGGCCGGGGACAAGGCGAATGGCGGCACCCATGCGAACGGCGCGGTGGGCGTTCGGTGCAAGTACGGTGTGGCCGACATCTGGTGCAAGTACGGCGCTGAGGGCCTCTGCCCACTCCTGGCGAGGAATGGGGGTACTGACGGGACGTGTACCCAGCTGCGACGCCGTGTCGACAGCAGGCAAGCCGTGCCTCTCACTCTGCGGCGCTCCAACGGTCTCGCCGTGCGCCGAGCCGCAGCCTATCGGCGCGGACGCGCCTAGCTTGCTCTGCGGCGCGCCATCGATCATGTTGTGCGGCGAGCTGCAGCCTGTCGGCGCTGACATACCTATGTTGATCCGCGGCGCTCAAGCACCATGCGCCAAAGGTCTACTCAACCCTGGCGATGACGCGCATCACAGCGTCGTCCATTGCGCTGCTGGGGAGCGCCTCGGCTTCGACAAGCCGTGGCGCCTGCTCGTTTTCCTCGTCGACGAGGTTGATGGCAGACGTGACGCTTTGGTGGGTTGGCATGCTTGGAAAAGGTGGATGTGCTACAGGCTGCGCTTGTCGCCTCCGTGCGTCGCGCGCCCCCTATGCGCAATATAGCAGGGTGGTGGGAAACAGGTGAGGAAATGGCAGGAAACGGTGGCGTGTTCATAAAACGCCATCAATTAATGGAAACTTAGCATCGAGCTAGCACAAGAAGTAGATGATGATCAGATGAACACGGACCACACTAGGGATCCCGTCGGTGATGAATTCATCAATCCCAAATGGTTGAATACTAGCAACCGTTTTCCCACAACACACACGGCCTATTCCATCACAAATCGGTCGGATGGATCAACTGTATGCCACGTATCACACATTGTCAAAAAGTAATGCGGTAGACCTTCTTTAACATGTGTTAAAAAATAAAAAAAAATAAAAACAAGGACCTCGAGGTTAAATTAGCTGAGGGAATGGGGCATTTCGATCATTTGACCGAAATGACCCATCCCATCACCTAATTTAACATTGACACAACTTCCCATCTAGTCACCCATCGGATGGCTGCTCCAGCCTGAGCACACTTAACTTGATAGTTTTCTTACATGAGCTACTGGTGGAACAACTAGTCCTTGCTGATAGGAATGCCTCTTCGCATCCTTATGGCGTATCCGGATGACCGCCCGTCCCACAATGGCCAATAGATGTTGTGTAGACAGAGCATATCACATACGTCTTATTAGAAGCAATCTTCTGCGTTATTATCGGTCTTCGCACACATTTCTGATTACACACCTGTTTGCCGTGTATCACACACATCTTGTTATATTGAATAATTTCTGTTCTCTTGCCTAATCACAAACAATTCATCCTAGTGAACCGTATGTTGTGCATCGCACACACCTTGATCGGGTTGTCGGTTTCTTTTGTGTTGCCTAATCGCAAACAGTTCATCCGAGTGAACCGTATGCTGTACATCACACACACCTTCATCTGGCTGCCCGTTTCTTTTGTTCCTCCTCATCGCAAATAGTTAATTGAACTGAACTGTATGCCCTTCATCGCACATGCAACTAAAACCTAAACCGTGTTTGATGCATCTGTCATCACAAACGTATTATACATTTCTGACGGTTTTCCTACACCACCGTTTGCGATCATTGCATCGCACACAGTTTCTCGAAGGGTCTCTGATCGTAGTGTCGCGTTAGCAGCATCCTGCAGTAGTGTAGCATATTAAAGCCCATTAAACATCCAAAACAGATAATATAATAGCATGGAACAATCAAAAATTATAGATACGTTGGAGACGTATCAGCATCCCCAAGCTTAATTCCTGCTCGTCCTCGAGTAGGTAAATGATAAAAAACAGAATTTTTGATGTGGAATGCTACCTAACATAATTTTCAATGTAATTTTTGATGTCAATGTTCAGATCCAAAAGATACAAGACAAAAGTTTAATATTGACATAAAAATAATAATACTTCAAGCATACTAACTAAGCAATTATGTCTTATCAAAATGACATAGCCAAAGAAAGATTATCCCTACAAAATCATATAGTTTGGCCATGCTCCATCTTCGTCACAGAAAATGCTCTCATCATGCACAACCCTGATGACAAGCCAAGAAATTGTTTCATACTTTAGTATTCTCAAACTTTTTCAACTTTCACGCAATACATGAGCGCGAGCCATGGACATAGCACTATGGGTGGAATAGAATATAATGATGGGGGTTGTGTGGAGAAGACAAAAAAGGAGAAAGTCTCACATTAACGCGGCTAATCAACATATGGAGATGCCCATCAATTGATGTCAATGTGAGGAGTACGGATTGCCATGCAACGGATGCACTAGAGCTATAAATATATGAAAGCTCAACAAAAGAAACTAAGTGGGTGTGCATCCAACTTGCTTGCTCATGAAGACCTAAGGCATTTGAGGAAGCCCATTGTTGGAATATACAAGCCAAGTTCTATAATGAAAAATTTCCACTAGTATATGAAAGTGACAAAATAAGAGACTCTCTATCATGAAGATCATGATGCTACTTTGAAGCACAAGTGTGGAAAAAGGATAGTAGCATTTCCCCTTCTCTCTTTTCCTCCCTTTTTTTGTTTGGCCTTCCTCCTTTTTTTATTTGTCCTTTCTCTCTCTCTCTTTTTTATTTCCTCACAGGAGACAATGCTCTAATAATGATGATCATCACACTTCTATTTATTTACAACTCAAGGATTACAACTCGATACTAGAACAAAATATGACTCTATATGAGTGCCTCCGGCGGTGTACCGGGATGGGCAATGAATCAAGAGTGACATGTATGAAAAATTATGCATGGTGGCCTTGCCACAAATATGATGTCAACTACATGATCATGCAAGGCAATATGACAATGATGAAGCATGTCATAATAATAGGAACGGTGGAAATTTGCATGGCAATATATCTCGGAATGGCTATGGAAATGCCATAATAGGTAGGTATGGTGGCTGTTTTGAGGAAGATATAAGGAGGCTTATGTGTGATAGAGCGTATCATATCACGGGGGTTGGATGCACCGGCGAAGTTTGCACCAACTCTCGAGGTGAGAAAGGGCAATGCACGGTACCGAAGAGGCTAGCAATGATGGAAGGGTGAGAGTGCGTATAATCCATGGACTCAACATTAGTCATAATGAACTCACATACTTATTGCAAAAATCTACAGGTCATCAAAAACCAAGCACTACACGCATGCTGCTAGGGGGATAGATTGGTAGGAAAAGACCATCGCTCGTCCCCGGCCGCCACTCATAAGGAGGACAATCAAAGAACACCTCATGCTTCGAATTTGTTACACAATGGTTACCATACGTGCATGCTATGGGACTTGCAAACTCCAACACAAGTATTTCTCAATTTCATAATTACTCAACTAGCATGACTCTAATATTACCACCTTCATATCTCAAAACAATTATCAAGTATCAAACTTCTCATAGTATTCAATGCACTTTATATGAGAGTTTTTATTATACCCATCTTGGATGCCTATCATATTAGGACTAATTTTATAGCCAAATCAAATTACCATGCTGTTCTAAAGGAATCTAAAAATAATATAAGTGAAGCATGAGAGATCAATAATTTCTATAAAATAAAACCACCACCGTGCTCTAAAAAATATAAGTGAAACACTAGAGCAAAATTATCTAGCTCAAAAGATATAAGTGAAGCACATAGAGTATTCTAATAAATTCTGATTCATGTGTGTATCTCCAAAAGGTGTGTACAGCAAGGATGATTGTGGTAAACTAAAAAGCAAATACTCAAATCATACAAGACGCTCCAAGCAAAACACATATCATGTGGTGAATAAAAATATAGCCTCAAGTAAAGTTACCGATAGACGAAGACGAAAGAGGGGATGCCTTCCGGGGCATCCCCAAGCTTAGGCTTTTGGTTGTCCTTGAATTTTACCTTCGGGTGCCTTGGGAATCCCCAAGCTTAGGCTCTTGCCACTCCTTGTTCCAAAATCCATCAAATCTTTACCCAAAAACTTGAAAATTTCACAACACAAAACTCAACAAAAAATCTCATGAGCTCCGTTAGTATAAGAAAACAAACCACCACTTCAAGGTACTGTAATGAAATCATTATTTATTTATATTGGTGTTAAACCTACTGTATTCCAACTTCTCTATGGTTCGTACCCCCCGATACTAGCCATAGATTCATCAAAATAAGCAAACAACACACGAAAAACAGAATCTGTCAAAAACAGAACAGTCTATAGCCATCTGGATCAAATAAATACTTCTGGAACTCCAAAAATTCTGAAATAAATTGGTGGACATGAGGAATTTGTCTATTAATCATCTGAAAAATAATCAACCTAAAAGCACTCTCCAGTAAAAAAATGGCAGCTAATCTCGTGAGCGCTAAAGTTTCTGTTTTTTACAGCAAGATCGCAAAGACTTCACGCATGTCTTCCCAAAGGTTCTACTTGGCACAAACACTAATTAAAACATAAAAACACATCTAAACAGAGGCTAGATGAATTATTTATTACTAAACAGGAACAAAAATCAAGGAACACAAATAAAATTTGGTTGCCTCCCAACAAGCGCTATCATTTAACGCCCCCAGCTAGGCATCGATAATTTTAATGATGCTCACATGAAAGACAAGAATTGAAGCACAAATAGAGCATCATATAGCATGTGAAAAACACATCTAAGTCTAACATACTTCCTATGAATAGGCATTTTATAGGAAAACAAATTAGCAAGGCAGGCAAGATCTAGCATATGCAAGGAAAAAGAAAGAGACAATAGCAATCTCAACATAACGAGAGGTAATTTAGTAACATGAAAGTTTCCACCACAATATTTTCCTCTCTCATAATAATTATATGTGGGGTCATACTCAAATTCAACAATATAACTATCACATACAATATTCTCAACATGACCCACATGCATGCAAAATTGACACTCTTCCAAAATAGTGGGATTAACATTAACTAAAGTCATGACCTCTCCAAACCCACTTTTATAAAAAAAATCATAAGATTGATCATACTCCAAAGTAGTGGGATCTAAATTTGACACTCTTCCAAACCCACTTTCAATATTATTGCAAACATTATATTCATCATGGGGCTTAAATAAATTTTAAAGATCATAAGAAGAATCACGCCAATCATGATCATTTCAACAAGTAGTAGACATAGAAAAACTAGCATCCCCAAGCTTAGGGTTTTGCATATTATTAGAACAATTGACATCAAGAGAATTTATAGTAAAATCATTGCAATCATGCTTTTTATTCAAGGAGCTATCATGAATCTTTTCATAAATTTCTTCATCACAATTTTCAGATTCACGAATTTCAAGCAAAACCTCATAAAGATAATCTAGTGCACTCAAATCACTAGAAATTGGTTCATCATAATTGGATCTCTTAAAAAGATTAGAAAGGGGATGAGGATCCATAAATTTTTAGCAAGCGAAGATGCAAGCAAAAAGAAGGCACATGGTAACACAAGATCGAACGGAAGGAGGGCGAAGAAAAGGCAAAGGTGAAGTGGGGGAGAGGAAAACGAAAGGCAAATGGAAAATAATGTATTGCGAGGGATAAGAGTTTGTGATGGGTACTTGGTATGTCTTGACTTGAGCGTAGATCTCCCCGGCAACGGTGCCAGAAATCCTTCTTGCTACCTCTTGAGCATGCGTTGGTTTCCCTTGAAGAGGAAAGGGTGATGCAGCAAAGTAGCGTAAGTATTTCCCTCAGTTTTTGAGAACCAAGGTATGAATCCAGTAGGAGACTACACGCAAATCACCTAGTACCTGCACAAACAAATAAGAACCTTGCAACCAACGCAATAAAGGGGTTGTCAATCCCTTCACAGCCACTTGCAAAAGTGAGATCTGATAAAGATAATAAGATAATATTTTTGGTATTTTTGTTGTGTAGATTGGAAAATAAAGATTGCAAAATAAAATAGATAGTAAACTAGAATTGTAGATCGGAAACTTATATGATGTAAAATAGACCTGGGGGCCATAGGTTTCACTAGTGGCTTCTCTCAAGATAGCATATTTTACGGTGGGTGCACAAATTACTGTCGAGCAATTGATAGAAAAGTACATAGTTATGAGAATATCTAGGCATGATCATGAACATAGGCATCATGTCCGTGTCAAGTAGACCGAAACGATTCTGCATCTACAACTATTAATCCACACATCGACCGCTATCCAGCATGCATCTAGAGTATTAAGTTCATAAGAACAGAGTAACGCATTAGGCAAGATGACATGATGTAGAGGGATAAACTCAAGAAATATGATATAAACCCCATCTTTTTATCCTCGATGGCAACAATACAATACCCGTCGGTTCCCTTTCTGTCACTGGGATCGAGCACCGCAAGATTGAACCCAAAGCTAAGCACTTCTCCCATTGCAAGAAAGACCAATCTAGTAGGCCAAACTAAACCGATAATTCAAAGAGACTTGCAAAGATATCAAATCATGCATATAAGAATTCAGAGAAGAATCAAATATTGTTCATAGATAATCTTGATCATAAACCCACAATTCATCGGATCTTGACAAACACACCTCAAAGGAATTACATCGAATAGATCTCCAAGAAGATCTAGGAGAACTTTGTATTGAGATCCAAAGAGAGAGAAGAAGCCACCTAGCTAATAACTATGGACCCGAAGGTCTGAGGTAAACTACTCACACATCACCGGAGAGGCTATGGTGTTGATGTAGAAGCCCTCCGTGATCGAATCCCCCTCCGGTAGATCGCCGAAAAAGGCCCCAAGATGGGATCTCACGGGTACAGAAGGTTGCGGCGGTGGAAAAGTGGTTTCATGGCTCCCCTGGATGTTTTTAGGGTATGAGAGTATATATAGGCGAAAGAAGTAGGTCGGTGGAGCCATGAGGGGCCCACGAGGGTGGGGGGCGCGCCTACTCCCCCCAGGGCGCGCCCTCCTACCTCGTGGCTGCCTCGTTGCTTCCTTGACGTCCACTCCAAGTCTCCTGGATTGCGTTTGTTCCAAAAAAGATCCTCGCGAAGGTTTCGTTCCGTTTGGATTTCGTTTGATATTCCTTTTCCGCGAAACACTGAAATAGGCTAGAAACAGCAACTGGCGCTGGGCCTCAGTTAATAGGTTAGTCCCAAAAATAATATAAAATAGCCGATTAAAGCCCGTTAAACATCCAAAACAGATAATATAATAGCATGGAACAATAAAAAATTATAGATACGTTGGAGACATATCAACACCCAACAGTCTCCTTTGGGTATCCTATGAAGACACATTTCTTCGATTCGGGTTGAAGCTTATCAGGTTGAAGCTTTTTCACATAAGCATCGCAGCCCCAAACTTTAAGAAATGACAACTTGGGTTTCTTGCCAAACCACAGTTCATATGGTGTCGTCTCAACGGATTTAGATGGTACCCTATTTATCGTGAATGCAACTGTCTCTAATGCATAACCCCAAAAATATAGTGGTAAATCGGTAAGAGACATCATAGATCCCTCCATATCTAATAAAGTATGGTTACGATGTTCAGACACACCATTACGCTGTGGTGTTCCAGGTGGCGTGAGTTGCGAAACTATTCCACATTGTTTCAAATGAAGACCAAACTCATAACTCAAATATTTGTCTCCGCGATCAGATCGTAGAAACTTTATTTTCTTGTTATGATGATTTTCCACTTTACTCTCAAATTCTTTGAACTTTTCAAATGTTTCAGACCTATGTTTCATCAAGTAGATATATCCATATCTGCTCAAATCATCTGTGAAGGTCAGAAAATAACGATACCCGCCACGAACCTCAACACCCATCGGACCGCATACATCAGTATGTATTATTTCCAATAAGTCAGTTGCTTGCTCCATTGTTCCGGAGAATGGAGTTTTAGTCATCTTGCCCATGAGGCATGGTTCGCAAGCATCAAGTGATTCGAAAAGCCCGCCAGCATGGAGTTTCTTCATGCGCTTTACACCAATATGACCTAAACGGCAGTGCCACAAATAAGTTGCACTATCATTATTAACTTTGCATCTTTTGGCTTCAATATTATGAATATGTGTATCACTACGATCGAGATTCAAGAAACCATTTATATTGAGTGTATGACCATAGAAGGTTTTATTCATGTAAATAGAACAACAATTATTCTTTGACTTAAATGAATAACCATATTGCCATAAACATGATCCAATCATATTCATGCTCAACACAAACACCAAATAACATTTATTTTAGGTTCAACACTAATCCCGAAGGTAAAGGGAGTGTGCGATGGTGATCTTATGAACCTTGGAATCACTTCCAACACACATCATCACCTCGCTCTTAACTAGTCTCTGTTTATTTTGCAACTCCCGTTTCGAGTTACTACTCGTAGCAACTGAACCAGTATCAAATACCGAGGGGTTACTATGAAAACTAGGAAAGTACACATCAATAACATGTATATCAAATATACTTTTGTTCACTTTGCCATCCTTCTTATCCGCCAAGTATCTAGGGCAGTTCCACTTCCGGTGACCATTTCCTTTGCAGTAGAAGCACTCAGTTTCAGGCTTGGGTCTAGCTTTGAGCTTCTTCATGGGAGTGGCAACTTTCTTGTCATTCCTTTTGAAGTTTTCCTTTCTTTCCCTTGCCCTTTATCTTGAAACTAGTGGTCTTGTAAACCATCAACACTTGATGCTTTTTCTTGATTTCTACCTTCGTCGATTTCAGCATCGCGAAGAGCTTGGGAATCGTTTCCGTTATCCCTTGCATATTATAGTTCATCACGAAGTTCTAGTAACTTGGTGATAGTGACTAGAGAACTCTGTCAATCACTATCTTATCAAGAAGATTAACTCCCACTTGATTTAAGTGATTGTAGTACTCAGACATTCTGAGCACATGCTCACTAGCTGAGCTATTCTCCTCCATCTTGTAGGCAAAGTACTTGTCAGAGGTCTCATACCTCTCGACATGGGCATGAGTCTGAAATACCAATTTCAGCTCTTGGAACATCTCATATGCTCCGTGGCATTCAAAACGTTTTTGAAGTCCCGGTTCTAAGCCGTAAAGCATGGTGCACTAAACTATCAAGTAGTCATTTGATACGTCTCGAACGTATCTATAATTTTTTATTGTTCCATGCTATTATATTATCTACTTTGGGTGTTTAATGGGCTTTACTATGCACTTTTATATTATTTTTGGGACTAACCTACTAACCAAAGGCCCAGTGCAAATTGTTGTTGTTTTGCCTATTTCAGTGTTTCGCAGAAACAGAATATCAAACGGAATCCAAACGGAATGAAACCTTCGGGAGAGTGATTTTTGGAACAAACGCAATCCAGGAGACTTGGAGTGGACGTCAAAAAAGAAACGAGGAGGCCACGAGGCAGGAGGGCGCGCCCAGGGGGGTAGGCGCGCCCCCACCCTCGTGGGCCCCTCGTGGCTCCCCTGACCGACTTCTTTCGCCTATATATACTCATATACCCCAAAAACATCTTAGAGCACCACGAAACCCTATTTCCACCGCCGCAACCTTCTGTACCCGTGAGATCCCATCTTGGGGCCTTTTCCGGCGCTCCGCCGGAGGGGAAATCGATCACGGAGGGCTTCTACATCAACACCATAGCCTCTCCGATGATGTGTGAGTAGTTTACCACAGACCTTCGGGTCCATAGTTATTAGCTAGATGGCTTCTTCTCTCTCTTTGGATCTCAATACAAAGTTCTCCTCGATCTTCTTGGAGATCTATTCGACGTAATTCTTTTTGCGATGTGTTTGTCGAGGTCCGATGAATTGTGGGTTTATGATCAAGATTATCTATGAACAATATTTGAATCTCCTCTGAATTCTTTTATGTATGATTTGTTCTCTTTGCAAGTCTCTTTGAATTATCAGTTTGGTTTGGCCTACTAGATTGATCTTTCTTGCAATGGGAGAAGTGCTTAGCTTTGGGTTCAATCTTGCGGTGTCCTTTCCCAGTGATAGCAGGGGCAGCAAGGCACGCATTGTATTGTTGCCATCGAGAATAAAAAGATGGGGTTTATATCATATTGCTTGAGTTTATCCCTCTACATCATGTCATCTTGCCTAATGCGTTACTCTGTTCTTATGAACTTAATACTCTAGATGCATGATGGATAGCGGTCAATGTGTGGAGTAATAGTAGTAGATGCAGAATCGTTTCGGTCTACTTGTCGCGGACGTGATGCCTATATACATGATCATGCCTAGATATTCTCATAATTATGCACTTCTCTATCAATTGCTCGACAGTAATTTGTTCACCCACCGTAATACTTATGCTATCTTGAGAGAAGCCACTAGTGAAACCTATGGCCCCCGGGTCTATTTTCCATCATATAAGTTTCCAATCTATTTTATTTTGCAATCTATACTTTCCAATCTATGTCATAAAAATACCCAAAATATTTATCTTATTATCTCTATCAGATCTCACTTTTGCAAGTGGCTGTGAAGGGATTGACAACCCCTTTATCGCGTTGGTTGCAAGGTTCTTATTTGTTTGTGTAGGTACAAGGCGACTTGCGTGTAGTCTCCTACTGGATTGATACCTTGGTTCTCAAAAACTGAGGGAAATACTTACGCTACTTTGGTGCATCACCCTTTCCTCTTCAAGGGAAAACCAACGCAGTGCTCAAGAGGTAGCAAGAAGGATTTCTGGCGCCGTTGCCGGGGAGATCTACGCCAAGTCAAGTCAAGTCAAGACATACCAAGTACCCATCACAAACTCTTATCCCTCGCATTACATTATTTGCCATTTGCCTCTCGTTTTCCTCTCCCCCACTTCACCCTTGCCATTTTATTCGCCCTCTTTTTCCGTTCGCCTCTTTTCTTTTCACTTGCTTCTTGTGTCGCCGTGTGTCATCATGGCCAGTCCTTTATCTGCTCCTTTGCCTCCCGAGTTTGAAGTTCTTCACTTCAAACAAATACAAGGAGAAAACTTAAAATATGCTTGGTATAGGATGATGGAATCTTATCGTAATTGCACCTTAGAGGTGAGTTTTAGAATTTTACTTCGCAATTTTTATGTTCGACTAAATATGTCCCATAGACAACTCTTGGATTGCGTTGCCAAAGGAAATTTTATCGAAAGTGATCCCAGTATTGCGCATGAAATCATAGAGGGAATAGTGGGAACACTACCTCAACAAAAGGGGCCACATCATACCCAGGAAGAGATACAAGTTTTTGAGAAGATTTGCGAAGTAATGAAAATTTTACAAAAGTCTCTTGAACCTCTTAAGAGTGTTAGTGGAAATCTTCACCGCATGAATATGTTGATTACCCTTTGCAATAAGCGGTTGGATTCTTTAGATCTAAAAATTTCCGAATATGAAGGGAAACGTAAAGAACCTCCCGGATTCGAGCATGACTCCGCTAAAATATTAAAAACCAAAGATGACAATACCTAGATCTATCCTTGCCTTTATGCCGAGCTAGGGGCGTTAAACGATAGCGCTTGTTGGGAGGCAACCCAATTTTCTTTTTGTTTCTTGCTTTTTGGTTCTGTTTAGTAATAAATAATTCATCTAGCTTCTGTTTCGATGTGTTTTTATGTTTTAATTAGTGTTTGTGCCAAGTAGAACCTTTGGGAAGACTTGGGTGAAGTCTTTATGATCTTGCTGTAAAAAACAGAAACTTCAGCGCTCACGAGATTAGCTGCCATTTTTTTTACTGGAGAGTGCTTTTAGGTTGATTCTTTTTGCAGATGATTAATAGATAAATTCCTCACGTACACCAATTTATTTAAGAATATTTGGAGTTCCATAAGTATACGTTTGATACAGATTACTACAGACTGTTCTGTTTTTGACAGATTCTGTTTTTCGTGTGTTGTTTGCTTATTTTGATGAATCTATGGCTAGTATCGGGGGGTATGAACCATAGAGAAGTTGGAATACAGTAGGTCTAACACCAATATAAATAAATAATGAGTTCATTACAGTTCCTTGAAGTGGTGGTTTGTTTTGTTTCGCTAACGGGGCTCATGAGATTTTCTGTTGAGTTTTGTGTTGTGAAGTTTTCAAGTTTTGGGTAAAGATTTAATGGATTATGGAATAAGGAGTGGCAAGAGCCTAAGCTTTGGGATGCCCAAGGCACCCCAAGGTAAAATTCAAGGACAACCAAAAGCCTAAGCTTGGGGATGCCCCGGAAGGCATCCCCTCTTTCGTCTTCGTCCATCAGTAACTTTACTTGATGCTATATATATGTGTGTGTGTGTGTGTGTGTGTGTGTGTTTTGCTTGGAGCGTCTTGTATGATTTGAGTCTTTTCTTTTTAGTTTACCACAATCATCCTGGCTGTACACACCTTTTTGGGAGAGACACACATGAATCGACATTTATTAGAATACTGTATGTGCTTCACTTATATCTTTTGAGCTAGATAATTTTGCTCTAGTGCTTCACTTATATCTTTTAGAGCACGGTGGTGGTTTTATTTAATAGAAATTATTGATATCTCATGCTTCACTTATATTATTTTGAGAGTCCTTTAGAACAGCATGGTAATTTTCTTTGGCTATAAAATTAGTCCTAATATGATAGGCATCCAAGATTGGTATAATAAAAACTTTCATAAAAAGTGCATTGAATACTATGAGAAGTTTGATACTTGACGATTGTTTTGATATATGAAGATGGTAATATTAGAGTCGTGCTAGTTGAGTAGTTGCGAATTTGAGAAATACTTGTGTTGAAGGTTGCAAGTCCCGTAGCATGCACGTATGGTAACCGTTGTGTAACAAATTTGAAAAATGAGGTGTTCTTTGATTGTCATCCTTATGAGTGGCGGTCGGGAACGAGCGATGGTCTTTTCCTACCAATCTATCCCCCTAGGAGCATGCGCGTAATGCTTGGTTTTTGATGACTTGTAGATTTTTGCAATAAGTATGTGAGTTCTTTATGACTAATGTTGAGTCCATGGATTATACGCACTCTCACCTTTCCATCATTGCTAGCCTCTTCGGTACCGTGCATTGCACTTTCTCACCTTGAGAGTTGGTGCAAACTTCGCCGGTGCATCCAAACCCCGTAATATGATACGCTCTATCACACATAAACCTCCTTATATCTTCCTCAAAACAGCCACCATACCTACCTATTATGGCATTTCCATAGCCATTCCGAGATATATTGCCATGCAACTTTCCACCGTTTCATTTATTATGACACGCTTCATCATTGTCATATTGCCTTGCATGATCATGTAGTTAACATCGTATTTGTAGCAAATCCACCAGGCATAATTTATCATACATGTCACTCTTGATTCATTGCCCATCCCGGTACCCCGCCGGAGGCATTCATATAGAGTCATATTTTGTTCTAGTATCGAGTTGTAACCATTGAGTTGTAAATAAATAGAAGTGTGATGATCATCATTAATAGAGCATTGTCCCAAAAAAGAGAGAAGAAAGGAAAAAAAGGCCAAAAAAGAAAAGAAATAAAAAGGGACAATTCTACTATCCTTTTTTCCACACTTGTGTTTCAAAGTAGCACCATGACTTTATGATAGAGAGTCTCTTGTTTTGTCACTTTCATATACTAGTGGCAATTTTTCATTATAGAACTTGGCTTGTATATTCCAACAATGGGCTTCCTCAAATGCCATAGGTCTTCGTGAGCAAGCAAGTTGGATGCACACCCACTTAGTTTCTTTTGTTGAGCTTTCATACATTTATAGCTCTAGTGCATCCGTTGCATGGCAATCCCTACTCCTTGCATTGACATCAATTGATGGGCATCTCCCTAGCCCATTGATTAGCCGCGTCAATGTGAGACTTTCTCCTTTTTTGTCTTCTCCACATAACCCACATCATTATATTCTATTTCACCCATAGTGCTATATCCATGGCTCACGCTCATGTATTGCGTGAAGGTTGAAAAAGTTTGAGATTACTAAAGTATGAAACAATTGCTTGGCTTGTCATCGGGGTTGTGCATGATGAGAGCATTCTTTTGTGACGAAAATGGAGCATGACCAAACTATATGATTTTGTAGGGATGAACTTTCTTTGGCCATGTTATTTTGAGAAGACATAATTGCTTAGTTAGTATGCTTGAAGTATTATTATTTTTATGTCAACATTAAACTTTTATCTTGAATCTTTCGGATCTGAACATTCATGCCACAATAAAGAAAATTACATAGAAAATTATGCTAGGTAGCATTCCACATCAAAAATTCTATTTTTATCATTTACCTACTCGAGGACGAGTAGGAATTAAGCTTGGGGATGCTTGATACGTCTCCAACGTATCTATAATTTTTGATTGTTCCATGCTATTATATTATCTGTTTTGGATGTTTAATGGGCTTTATTATGCACTTCTATATTATTTTCGGGACTAACCTACTAACCAAAGGCCCAGTGCAAATTGCTGTTTTTTTGCCTATTTTAGTGTTTCGCAGAAAAGGAATATCAAACGGAATCCAAACGGAATGAAACCTTCGGGAGAGTGATTTTTGGAACAAACGCAATCCAGGAGACTTGGAGTGGACGTCAAGAAAGAAACGAGGAGGCCACGAGGCAGGAGGGCCCGCCCAGGGGGAGTAGGCGTGCCCCCACCCTCATGGGCCCCTCGTGGCTCCCCTGACCGACTTCTTTCGCCTATATATACTCATATACCCCAAAAACATCTGAGAGCACCACGAAACCCTATTTCTACCGCCGCAACTTTCTGTACCCGTGAGACCCCATCTTGGGGCCTTTTCTGGCGCTCCGTCGGAGGGGGAATCGATCACGGAGGGATTCTACATCAACACCACAGCCTCTCTGATGATGTGTGAGTAGTTTACCACAGACCTTCGGCTCCATAGTTATTATCTAGATGGCTTCTTCTCTCTCTTTGGATCTCAATACAAAGTTCTCCTCGATCTTCTTGGAGATCTATTCGATGTAATTCTTTTGGCGGTGTGTTTGTCGAGATCCGATGAATTGTGGGTTTATGATCAAGATTAGCTATGAACAAAGTTTGAATCTTCTCTGAATTCTTTTATGTATGATTTGTTGTCTTTGCAAGTCTCTTTGAATTATCAGTTTGGTTTGGCCTACTGGAATGATCTTTCTTGCAATGGGAGAAGTGCTTAGCTTTGGGTTCAATCTTGCGGTGTCCTTTCCCAGTGACAGCAGGGGCAGCAAGGCACACATTGTATTGTTGCCATCGAGGATAAAAAGATGGGGTTTATATCATATTGCTTGAGTTTATCCCTCTACATCATGTCATTGTCGGTGTTCTAGGAACGGGGGTCCCCAGACTTGCGTGCCTGCGGCCCACGGCGTGGCTAAGCTAGCTGGCTGTACAGCCCATCTTCATCGACAAGGCATCCAAGACCCTCGCGAGGGGCCAAGCCTCGCGAGGCGGACGATGCAAGACCTCCTCAGGAGTGGCCTAGCCAGGCAGGCTCATGAGGAGCGGAGATATCAAGGCAGGGCAAACCTCACGAGGCTCAAGTGACGTGAGCCATGACGACCGAGACCAGGCGGGCACCAGCGCGCGCAGCGTCCTTGTTTCCTCTTTGGTGCTAAGGAGGCAAGCACAGGCGAGGAGTATCGAGGCCTCAGGCAAAGGTTGCCATATCGGTGCGACAAGACCAAGACCAGAAGGACGGCAAGACGGAGGTCATCATGGAGCCCAAGAGGGCGTCACCACCAGAGCCTTTAGCAGGCGAAGACCACTTTTGTCAGGATAGCTTGTACTAGCTGTCCCCCTTCAAATTTGCCCGCCGTTTTTGGCTCCCTTCCCGCTCAATATTTGGGGAGAGGACCAGGGCCTATATAAGTAGAACTAGCCACCACAGTAGAGGCAGCTCGGCTTGATCTGATCTGATCGAGAGCCTACCATAGCCACAAGAACACCTCAACGTCAGGAGGCTGTTCTTCCCCTTGTACTGTTCATCATCAGCCCAAGAGGCAATCCACCACCACCACACTGGAGTAGGGTATTACACCACAACGGTGGCCCGAACCAGTATAAACCTCGTGTCTTTCTGTGTTGCGAGTTCGTCCACGAGACCTTAGCGAGCTAGGGCGTAGATCGGTAGGAGAGAAGACTTCGCGCGCACCCCAGAGTTCGAGCCTTAATGGTTTGCTGGAACCCCACATCCGACATTTCGCGCACCAGGTAGGGGTGCGCCGTAGCTTCCCTTCCATTAGTTCATCGCTCCGCCGTCTCCGTCATCTCCATGGCGGACGCTCGCCGTGCTCGAGCTGAGCGCCGGGCTGCCCTCACCGCCCACGTTGCTCAGACGGCTCCCGTCGGCGGGCCACCTCATTGTTCTCCGTCTCCCGCCGCCAACGCCGCCACCGGACCGGCGGGAACGAGCAGCAAGCGTCCTCGGGGCACCCATCGGTGCGGCAGGACGGCCGCACCGCCACTCCATCGCTGACCCCGGCCGGTTCTTGTCTCACGCGCGCCGCGCTCCCATGGAGGCGCGGGCCGCACTCCTCACCGTGAACGAGCTCCTGTGCTACCGCCCGGTTGACGACCTCTACGAGGAGTGGCTCAACCGTGTCGCCGAGCTCGTCCGCGCCGCAGGGGGCTCCCCGGCGCCATCCCTTACCTGGCGCGCCAAATGTCGGATGGCTCGACCGTGTCGCCGAGCTCGTCCGCGCCGCAGGGGGCTCCCCGGCGCCGTCCCTTTCTCTGCCTCACCCTCCGCCAGCCACAGGCGACGTGGTTCATGGCGCACCTCCGCCACCTCTGCCTCAAGACTACGCCTTGGCGCCAAGGCGCACGGCCCCACGGCGTGATCCGCCACGCCCAGTGCCCGCGCGTGAAGATAGAAGCTGCCAAGAAATCCCACGGCCGCGAGAAGCTGCACCCGCGCTCCCCGCGCCGCCTCATCAAGACCGCGCGCCGCAAGCAGTGGCGGTGCGCGGACCTCACCAAGACCAAGCTCCACCTCCGAGGCGGCCCCGGCAACCACGGCCGGCTGCCGCGCCTTCACCCCCGAGCTGCGTAGCGTCGCCTGGCCGGGAAAGTTCAAGCCAGATCTGCCCCCTCGCTACGACGGCACCGCCGACCCCGCGGAGTTCCTGCAGTTCTACGAGCTGAGCATCGAAGCTGCCAACGGCGATGAGAAAGTCATGGCGAACTGGTTTCCCATGGCTCTCAAGGATGGAGCCCGCTCCTAGCTCCTGAACTTGCAGCACGGTTCGATATCCTCCTGGGATGAGATGCGCGACTGCTTCGTCGCCAACTTCCAGGGCACTCGCGACCGCCCGCCGGCCGCGGGAGACCTGCGCCACATCAAGCAACAACCAGGAGAGACCCTTCAGAAGTACATCCAGTGCTTCAACAACACTCGCCTCAAGATCCCCAAGGTCACGGACGAGGCCATCATCTCTGCATTCTCCGACGGCGTCTATGACGTCAAGATGAAGGAAGAACTCGCTATCCACGAGGAGCTGTGCACGTCTCAGGAGCTGTTCAACCTGGCAACCAAGTGCGCAAGAGCTGAGGAGGGGCGTCTTTCCCTCCTCGAGCTGCCAGCTGCGGGTGCAGAGGAGAAGAAGGCCAAGGCCAAGGACGTGAAGCGCAAGGAAGCAGCTGTGCTCACGGTGGAGCCGGACACGAAGCGGGGCAGAGATCAGCCCGAGTCGTCCAAGAACAGCCGACCGTTCTGCGCCTTCCACAACATGAACACCCACAACACCAGCGACTGTCAAGAGCTCAGAGCCATTCACGAAGGACGTTTCGGTCGACGCCCCGAGCGCAGTGACCGGGGCTACGGCCGTGGAGGAGGACGAGGAGGCGGACGCTGGGACGACCGTGGCCCGTGCCAGGAGTGGCGCAACAGGCCTCGTGAGGACCGCTGGCAGGACCATCCTCGCGATGGCGCCTGGAGGGACCAGCCTCGTGAGGATCGCCCTCAGGGCAACGCCGGTCTTCCCCCGCTGCCACCACCACCAAGAAGGAATGACGATCACCATCAAGACGAGGGGGCTGGGGGCTTTCAGGAGCCGCGGGCTATCACCTGCATCTTGGGCGGCGCGCAGGCCCTAGCCTCTCAACGCATCTTCAAACAATTCGCTCGTGAAGTAAACACGATGCTCCCCAAGCTCGAGGCCACGCGCCCACTCAAGTGGTCCCAGTGCGCCATCACTTTCAACTCGGCAGATCAGCTCAAGTGCGCAGCCACTGCTGGCGCCCTCCCGATGCTCTGCTCCCTGGTCATCAGCAATGTACAAGTCACCAAGACCCTCATTGACGGCGGCGCAGGGCTCAACGTCCTATCAGTCGACATGTTCGACAACCTCCAGGTCCCGTACGAGCAACTTCAGCCTACCAAGCCCTTCTCAGGAGTGACCGATGGTTCCACTACACCGATAGGGCAGGTCCGCCTCCCTGTCTCCTTCGGGGAGCGCAAGAACTACTGCACCGAGCTCATCGACTTCGATGTCGCGCACATTCGCCTGCCATACAACGCCATCCTCGGGTATCCGGCCCTGGCCAAGTTCATGGCCGTCATCCACCACGGCTACAACGTCCTCAAGATGCCGGGAAGCGGCGGAATCATCACGGTCCCATGTGAAGAAAGAGATGCGGTGTGCTCCCTCGAGCGCGCCTTCCAAGCCCCAGCAATCGACGACCCCGATAGTAGAAGTGGGGGCCATCCCCAAGAAGAAGCAGTTGCGCCGTGCCGGGCCTCAGGAGGGTGGCATCACAGCTGGAGCCTCGTCAGGATCAGCGCCCGCTCCAGGGGCGCCTCCCTCCGTCGAATAGGAAGGCGCGCCCGGCGCCCTCCTCGGGCAGGGCTCGGGGGCTCTCTTCTGGAGGGCCTCAGACCTTGCCGACCTCACGAGGGAGGCGCTCAGGCACCACTTGGAGGCGTGCTTCACGGCACGTTTCCCTCAGGAGAACACAGGGCAAGGGATGCCCACCGCTCAGGAGTTCATCACCAAGACCACTCAGGAACTGCAAGACGCAAGGGCCATGTGCGGCGACCGCTGCTCACCAGGCGCAGCTCCCCATCCGGGCGAGGATGCTGGGCTGCGTGTCTGCATCGACGTCCCAGGGCTCAACAGGGTCGCTTCTCAGGAGCGCTTCTGGCCTTCGCGTGTGGGCCGTTGCGAGGGCCCACCACATAGCTACTTTCGCATGCCCTTTGGCTTGCCGAGCGTGGCGTCTGCCTATCAGCGCAACATGCGGCGTGTCCTGGCGGCTCAGGAGGCCAGGTTCCACGCCGTCCTGGAAGAAATGGAGACGGTGTTCAGGGAACCGCCTGAACCCCCGGAGCCTCCCGAGGCTCAGGACCCTGGTGGCTCGTGAAGAGCCACTCCTTCGCCGTGTACCATCAGCTGCCCCACCCTCCTTCATCTACAGAAATAGGTGACATCTTCCAAGTTCGTTTAAGCTGGGAGCGCCCCTCGGGCTGCATTATTCCCAGGCCACATGGGTCCGTCCCGGTGGCGTGTATCTCTTTTGCTTATGTCTTTAGCTTACCTTGCTGGGGGCGCCCCTCGGGCTGCATCATCCCCAAGCCGCTCGGGCCCGACCCAGTGGCATGTATCTTTCTGCATTTACCCAAGCTGACTTGCCTCCCATGCTTAACCTGCCCGGTTACCACTCGGTCGGTCGTCGCCTCCCACGGGGCCTCCTCACACAGGCACGGCGCTGGTGCATGGGTCCGTCCCTGCCACGTCGACAAATCTGAGCGGTCGAGCTCTGGCTAGCGGCACGCCCCGCGCACGTCACCTCACCAGGCCCTCAGTGCCTTCATCTCATCTCAGTGATACCAGCGGCGGGCTGGCAACCATAACAGCCAAACTGTGTTTCTCCTCGTGATGACCTGCAGGAACTTCTAGCGGGCGGCACCACGGACCCTCTCATCTAACATGCGATCCGCTTGCGCGTTAAAAGGGGGGCTCCTGAGCATCGTGACTCAGGAGCTCTTACTGGCTCCCCAGCCCTCATCCCCTGGCCTTGACCACGGCATCGCGACCTGGCATACCAGCGGCGGCTGAGCTCGCTCGAGGGTCGGGACCTGAGGACGTAGAGCACGAAGGAAAGCATTAGAAGGGGAAGGACCCGTGCGGGCCTAACCTGGCTATGCTGCGAATGGTCGCGCACGGACCTGGCGCATCGCAAGGAATCGGCTCGGACTCGGCAAGATAAGTCTCGCGTTCAGATTGGCTAGCCGATTGGAGCCTAGGTGTTCATGCTCGCCGCATCCCTGTTACGGCCATGTCGCCTCCCTTTCTTGCCTTACCATGGCTGCTTGAGCCCTAAAGGGGACCTCCTGAGCATCGCGCCTCAGGGGCTCTTACCGGACCTGGGGCCGCACACCTCCTGGCCTTGACCACGGAACGCGACCTAGCATACCAGCGACGGCTGTAGCCTGCCTGGAGACTGGGACCTATCAGCGTAGAGCAACGAGCTATCGCGAGGTTGGAAAGGGGCGGCCGAGCCTTAACGGAACATGCGCTCGCAAACTTTCATAAAAAGGAAAATATACACAAAAGGCATTACAGATCCTTACATGCCCCCATGGGGTACCTCATGATTCTTCGCAGGGAACAAAAGATGAGAACTAAGAGGAACCCTATCTACACCCTCCCGTGGCAGACGCCATCATCAACAGTGGGCCACGGGAGGTCAGCGCCAACCCCATCCAGATCAGCGGTGGCGGCGGCTGGACGTCGCGGCCCTGCTTCGGGCCCGACGAGAGCTCGGGGGCACGTAGCTGTCGTCGCTCGTCTCCGGAGTCTCGTAGAGCTCGGGAGAGTCACTGGACACCCGGGGGCTGCTGCTGCTGGAGTAGCCACGAGCGGAGCGCGCGTCTGCCTGGCGCTCCCCTCCAGGGCAACACTCTAGGCGGCGGCCCTCCGCATCGAAGACCTTGAAGAAGAGCGTGGTGGTGCCCTCGTACTCGAAGTGGATCGTGAGGGCACCCCTCGCACGACAAACCCGTGCGACCTCGCCCCAGCCGCGGGTCATGAAGATCTTGCCGGCGGGGACCGCTTCAATCTCTGCTCCGGTCGCAGGAGCGTCGCAGTCAGCGTGCTGCAACCAAAGCTCGAGGAGCCCCCTCGGTGGCATCATGTCGGAGAAAAACCGCAGGAAGCGGATCCAAGAGCTTGGGGGCATCGGCGCCCATAGCACAAGCTCCCGCGAGGATTCCGCGGCGTGGATTCCCGGGGCGACAGCGCGTGTCGCCGTGGCGCGGCGACCATGGGCGCCGCGCGGGTGACGCCGCTTGTCGCTCCATCCTCCTGAGCTCTCGGCTTGGGCGTACAAGGGTAGCGGATACCCTGGAGGAGGCCGCTCGCACCAAGGCCTCGTCACCACCTACATCGCCGCTTCATCACGGCGGTGGACCGACCTCTTCTCCGGCGGAAGCGGCCCCGGATCGTCGCGCGGGGCCTTTCCCTTCTCTCCAGCGGAGAACCTTCTGATGGGCGCCATTGTCGCTAGCAGTGGAGCGAAGAGGAAGGAGCAAGCGAGCGAGGAAGAGATGGGCGACGGGGGCTCCACCCCCTCCCCATTTATAGCAAGAGAAGGCCAACCGGCGCCTCCCACGATCACATGTAATGATGGTTTTCCTTGCATGTCGCAGGGACTTGTCAAGTCGAGCAGTTGCCGAGGCAGCGTGGGGAAGTGGAGATGCCCACGTCCAATCAACCGCCACGCGTCAACCGAGGCCGCAGGCTTTTGGGGCTCGCGGTGCTCCGTACTTGACCCTTGGCATCACCGCGAAACCAAGCCCTAGCGCACCTTGGGCCTGGGGGCTACTGTCGGCGTTCTGGGAACGGGGATACCCAGACTTGCCTGCCTGCGGCCCAGGCATGGCTAAGCTAGCGGGCTGTACGGCCCATCTTCATCGACAAGGCATCCAAGACCCTCGCGAGGGGCCAAGCCTCGCGAGGCGGACGACGCAAGACCTCCTCGGGAGTGGCCTAGCCAGGCAGGCTCACGAGGAGCGGAGATATCAAAGCGGGGCAAACCTCACGAGGCTCAAGTGACGTGAGCCATGACGATCGAGACCAGGCGGGCGCTAGGCAGGTGCCAGCGCATGCAGCGTGCTTGTTTCCTCTTTGGTGCTAAGGAGGCAAGCGCAGGCGGGGAGTACCGAGGCCTCGGGCAAAGGTTTCCATATCGGTGCAACAATACCAAGACCAGAAGGATGGCAAGACGGAGGTCATCGTGGAGCCCAAGACAGCGTCACCACCAGAGCCTTTAGCAGGCGAAGACCACTTTTGTCAGGATAGCTTGTACTAGCTGCCCCCCTTCAAATTTGCCCGCCGTTGTTGGCTCCCTTCCCGCTCAATATTTGGGGAGAGGACCAGGGCCTATATAAGTAGAACTAGCCACCACAGTAGAGGCAGCTCGGCTTGATCTGATCTGATCGAGAGCCTACCCTAGCCACAAGAACACCTCAACCTCAGGAGGCTGTTCTTCCCCTTGTACTGTTCATCATCAGCCCAAGGGGCCGGGTTATACCTATGGCAATTCATGAAGCCCAAGACAGCTCTGGAATATGGCGGTTCAGTTAAGGGCCCAAGGCCCAAAGGCGACTCAAGGCCCGTAGAGATAAACCGCCATATGTACATAACTTGTATTGTAAGGCAGGGATAGTTAGAGACCGAGCCAGACACTGTTTATGAGCTGGCCGGGACTCTATGAGCTGCTGGACGTCGACCTCTATATATAAAGGGGCGACCCGGCGGCGGTTCAGGGCAAGTAACATCAGATCGAAAGCTAGGTCAATCGGATTTGCTCCCTAGTAATCGAAACATAAGCAATACCACCTCAAACTGGATTAGGTCTTTACCTTCACCACAAGGGGCCGAACCAGTATAAACCCTCGTGTCCTTTGTCCCGTTTTAACCCCTTTAAGCTTCCTAGTTGTGATGGCTCCATGATTAAGTCCTTTCACTAGGACATCTGCCGTGACAATTCCATGATAGTTGGCGCCCACTGTGGGGCCTGCGCACGGTGGATTTGAGTTCTTGAAGGGCAGCTTCGAAGGGCTCAAGGGATACGCTATGGGCCGGATGACTAGGATTCATCGCGGCAAGCTCTACATCGACGACGTAGGCTGGGGCCCCGACGCCGGATCAATTGAATACGGGTACCGGGTCCCCTTCGGCGGAATCCATGTCTTCATCAGCTAGATCGGTGAGCCGGGCCCTGAGCCAGACATCTGCACTGACATCGTCGAGACGGCTCAGCGTGTGAGACCCGCCCGGGCTCAGCCCGCCATGAAGCGTGCCTTCATGGGATGCATCCATGGAGGGAAATTTTCTGAAGGATCTGTGTCTGGCGGTGAGACGGCCATCTACTCTGATGGTGAGTCGTCCACGGGTGAGACGGATTGATTGTATCAATTGCAAGATGGTGGGCTTGGGGGCTGTTCCGATGGCAGCAGTATTCCGGACCCCTTTGAGCCGCCGAGCAGAGTGGGGATCTTCATGGCTTGCACGCAACCCGTTCAAAACTCTACGGCTGCAGCAGCAATAACCTCCGGGTCAGCGGTAGCCGGGGCAGGAGGCCCTGCGCGCCCGCCGGCTCAGGTGCTGATGGATCTCATGGATAGGATGACAAGCCTGTTAACCGCCGTGGTTAATCCGGCAGATCAGGCTCAACATGATGCAGAAGTGGCACGGTTACGTGAGGAGGTAGCACAAGCCAAGTAAAACCTAGCAGCGGAGGACGTCAGGATGGCCATAGAGCGGGCGGCTTTGGATGCTCGAGCTCAGCAGATCCAATCAGAGGCTTTCCAGCTTACGATGGATCTGAACGCATCAAATGAGGTCATGAGGAGAAGGCACCAGAAGGCTCAATCCCGTCTGCCTCCGATTTATGATCCTAGAAACCTCTTCTGCACACCCTGTGCAGGCCCCAGTAACCCGCCGGAGGTAAACCGGGTTGCAACGCCCGGGGCTGGGACGCCGGTTCAGCCACGGGTAATGGAACCTCCTCGTATGAATACTGCTCCACCTCATTATGTACCAACACCACCGGGTCATTATTCTAACCCTTTGGAGAACATGATCGCTGCGGCGGCATGATTGGCGGCTCTCCCGGTGGAGGGCGACTCTCCGACGGCGATTGAAACACGAAGGGTCAGAGAACTTCAGACGGCTCTGGCGCAGCAGGAGGCATATTCATATAGTCGAGACAGGATTCATTCGACCCCTCGCCCAAGCCGGAGCCCAAGTTATAGTAGGCACATAGATTCAGCAGCCGTTTCAAGCAACGCCTGGCACCGTGACCAGCCGTGCGGGCATGACCCGGCGCGTGATGGGGCTCCTAACTTGGTTGACCAGGACAGGATACGCCAAGAGGCTGAGCAGGCGGTTCAGCAGGCGGCTGAGCAGGCGGCTCAGCGGGCATCTTACCAGTCTTTTCCGGTTTATGCGACGACTTCTATTGAGGTAGACGTGACCACGAGGACTGGAGGTGTCCCTTGCTTGGTGCCGGCTCTGCGTAACGAGCGGTTGCCCAAGGATTTCAAGGGCCCCCGAAAGGTGCCTAATTACACGGCCGATTTACAGCCCGAGGCATGGATTGAATGTTATGAGATGGCCATGGAACTACTGGAGGTCAGTGATGCTGCAATGGCCAAGTACTTCACCATGATGTTGGATGGGACGGCCCGCACTTGGTTAAAGGGGCTGCCACCTAATTCCATTAGTTCATGGGCAGAGTTAAAGGCCCGGTTTATTCAGAACTTAAAAGACACATGCAAGCAGCCCATGTCAATTGTGGATTTGACTAATTGCAAGCAAGAGGAGGGTGAGTCCACAACCCATTGGGTGCGCCGGGTCAAAGCCATAATACATTCATCTGATAAGATGGATGCCGGCTCTGCAGTCTTAATGTTGGAGAAAAACTGCCGTTTTACGCCTCTGAAATAGAAGCTGGGGTGGCTCAAGCGTGATTGTAATGACATGGGCCAGCTAATGGCAGCTCTAGTCAAGTACGCTGACTCTGATAGTACCAAGGATCCCGAGTCTGACGATGAAAAGACAGGGAAGGGAAAGAAGAACGGCAATGCCAAGGGTCATCAGCATAACCTGTCGAATCAAGGAGGCAATAATAAACGTAAGGCTGACGGTAGCTCGGAGTTTGTGGCTAACACCAATGCGCAGGGCAACAATCAATGACGTAAGGGGAGACAACCTCCTCGGTCCGGCGGGTCAAGTCCCACTCTTGAGCAGTTGCTAAATGAGCCCTGTCCAAGGCACAATACTCAGCAGAAACCGGCCACTCACCTATGGAAGGACTGTACGATCATGAAGGCTTTCAAGAACTCTAACATGTTCGACGACAATCATGGGCCGGGCGGCCGCTTAGGTGGCGGCGGTTTTCATGGCCCGGGCGGCGGTTCAAATTCCAACTTTCAAGGCTCTCAAGGAAATCATGGTGGCTATAATCAGCAATCTGGCCAGGGAGGTCAGCAGCAGTCTGGATATCAGAGCAATCCAAAGCAGATGAATAGTGGACAGTATCAAGTGTTCACCACTAGTTTGTGCAAACGGGACCAGAAGCTTCATAAGAGGGCTGTGAACGTTGTTGAGCCGGCAGTACCTCGTTATTTGAGATGGTCTGAGAAGCCTATTCTATGGAGTAGGGAAGATCACCCTCCCCGGGTTGACAATCCGGGTCACTTGGCCTTGGTGGTGGCACCTCAGGTTGGCGGATATAAATTCACTAAGGTGCTCATGGTGTTGGGGAACGTAGTAATTTCAAAAAATTTCCTACGCACACGCAAGATCATGGTGATGCATAGCAACGAGAGGGGAGAGTGTTGTCCACGTACCCTCGTAGACCGACAGTGGAAGCGTTATCACAACGCGGTTGATGTAGTCGTACGTCTTCACGATCCGACCGATCAAGTACCGAACGTACGGCACCTCCAAGTTCTACACACGTTCAGCTCGATGACGTCCCTCGAACTCCGATCCAGCCGAGTGTTGAGGGAGAGTTTCGTCAGCACGACGGTGTGGTGACGATGATGATGTTCCACCGACGCAGGGCTTCGCCTAAGCTCCGCGACGGTATTATCGAGGTGTAATCTGGTGGAGGGGGGCACCGCACACGGCTAAAATATCGTATATCAAGTGTGTTCTTAGGTGCCCCCCTGCCCCCATATATAAAGGAGCAAGGGGGAGGCCGGCTGCCCTAGGCGCGCCAAGGAGAGAGGGGGAGTCCTCCTCCTAGTAGGAGTAGGACTCCCCTTTCCTAGTCCTACTAGGAAAGATGGGGGGGAAGGAAAGAGAGGGAGAGGGAGAGGTAAAGGGGGCTGCGCCCCCCTCTCCTAGTCCAACTAGGACTCCCCTTGGGAGGGGGCGCGCCACCTCCTGGCTGCTGCCCTCTCTCCCCTCAAGGCCCACCAAGGCCCAATACTTCCCCGGGGGGTTCCGGTAACCCTCCGGCACTCCGGTTTAATCCGAAACTTCTCCGGAACACTTCCGGTGTCCAAATATAGTCGTCCAATATATCAATCTTTATGTCTCGACCATTTCAAGACTCCTCGTCATGTCCGTGATCACATTCGGGACTCCGAACAACCTTCGGTACATCAAATCACATAAACTCATAATATAATTGTCATCGTAACTTTAAGCGTGCGGACCCTTTGGGTTCGAGAACTATGTAGACATGACCGAGACACCTCTCCGGTCAATAACCAATAGCGGGACCTGGATGCCCATATTGGCTCCCACATACTCTACGAAGATCTTTATCGGTCAGACCGCATAACAACATACGTTGTTCCCTTTGTCATCGGTATGTTACTTGCCCGAGATTCGATCGTCGGTATCTCGATACCTAGTTCAATCTCGTTACCGGCAAGTCTCTTTACTCGTTCCGTAATACATCATCCCGCAACTAACTCATTAGTCACAATGCTTGCAAGGCTTATAGTGATGTGCATTACCGAGTGGGCCCAGATATACCTCTCCGACAATCGGAGTGACAAATCCTAATCTCGAAATACGCCAACCCAACAAGTACCTTTGGGGACACCTGTAGAGCACCTTTATAATCACCTAGTTACGTTGTGACGTTTGGTAGCACACAAAGTATTCCTCCGGTAAACGGGAGTTGCATAATCTCATAGTCATAGGAACATGTATAAGTCATGAAGAAAGCAATAGCAACATACTAAACGATCGGGTGCTAAGCTAACGTAATGGGTCATGTCAATCACGTCATTCTCCTAATGAGGTGACCCCGTTAATCAAATGAAAACTCATGTCTATGGCTAGGAAACATAACCATCTTTGATTAACGAGCTAGTCAAGTAGAGGCATACTAGTGACACTCTGTTTGTCTATGTATTCACACATGTATTATGTTTCCGGTTAATACAATTCTAGCATGAATAATAAACATTTATCATGATATAAGGAAATATATAATACTTTATTATTGCCTCTAGGGCATATTTCCTTCAGTCTCCCACTTGCACTAGAGTCAACAATCTAGATTACATAGTAATGATTCTTACACCCATGGAGTCTTGGTGCTGATCATGTTTTGCTCGTGGAAGAGGCTTAGTCAACAGGTCTGCTACATTCAGATCCGTATGTATCTTGCAAAATTCTATGTCTCCCACCTGGACTAAATCCCGGATGGAATTGAAGCGTCTTCTGATGTGCTTGGTACTCTTGTGAAATCTGGATTCCTTTGCTAAGGCAATTGCACCAGTATTATCACAATAGATTTTCATTGGTCCCGATGTACTAGGTATGACACCTAGATCGGATATGAACTCCTTCATACAGACTCCTTCATTCGCTGTTTCCGAAGCAGCTATGTATTCCGCTTCACACGTAGATCCCGCCACGACACTTTGCTTGGAACTGCACCAACTGACAGCTCCACCGTTCAATGTAAATACGTATCCGGTTTGCGATTTCGAATCGTCCGGATCAGTGTCAAAGCTTGCATCAACGTAACCCCTTACAATGAGCTCTTTGTCACCTCCATATACGAGAAACATATCCTTAGTCCTTTTCAGGTATTTCAGGATGTTCTTGACCGCTGTCCAGTGATCCACTCCTGGATTACTTTGGTACCTCCCTGCTAAACTTATAGCTAGGGACACATCAGGTCTGGTACACAGCATTGCATACATGATAGAGCCTATGGCTGAAGCATAGGGAACATCTTTCATCTTCTCTCTGGAGCTTGCACACTTTGTTAGCTCCCTTTGGATCGACAAAACCTTCCGGTTGCATCATATACAACTCTTCTTCCAGAAATCCATTCAGGAACGCAGTTTTGACATCCATTTGCCAAATTTCATAATCATAAAATGCGGCAATTGCTAACATGATTCGGACAGACTTAAGCATCGCTACGGGTGAGAAGGTCTCATCGTAGTCAATCCCTTGAACTTGTCGAAAACCTTTCGCAACAAGTCAAGCTTTATAGACAGTAACATTACCATCAGCGTCAGTCTTCTTCTTGAAGATCCATTTATTTTCAATGGCTTGCTGACCATTGGGCAAGTCAACCAAAGTCCATACTTTGTTCTCATACATGGATCCCATCTCGGATTTCATGGCTTCAAGCCATTTTGTGGAATCTGGGCTCACCATCGCTTCTTCATAGTTCGTAGGTTCGCCATGGTCTAGTAACATGACCTCCAGAACAGGATTACCGTACCACTCTGGTGCGGATCTTGATCTAGTTGACCTACGAAGTTCAGTAATAACTTGATCTGAAGTTTCATGATCATTATCATTAACTTCCTCACTACTTGGTGTAGGTGTCGCAGAAACTGATTTCTGCGATGATCTACTTTCCAATAAGGGAGTAGGTACAGTTACCTAATCAAGTTCTACTTTCCTCCCACTCACATCTTTCGAGAGAAACTCCTTCTCTAGAAAGGATCCATTTCTAGCAACGAATATCTTGCCTTCGGATCTGTGATAGAAGGTGTACCCGACGGTCTCCTTTGGGTATCCTATGAAGACACATTTCTCCGATTTAGGTTCGAGCTGATCAGGTTGAAGTTTCTTCACATAAGCATCGCAACCCCAAACTTTAAGATACGACAACTTTGGTTTCTTGCCAAACCATAGTTCAAAAGGCGTCGTCTCAACGGATTTCGATGGTGTCCTATTTAGAGTGAATGCAGCCATCTCTAAAGCATAACCCCAAAACGATAGCGGTAAATCAGTAAGAGACATCATAGTTTGCACCATATCTAATAAAGTGCGATTACGACGTTCGGACACACCATTACGCTGTGGTGTTCCGGGTGGCGTGAGTTGCAAAACTATTCCGCGTTGTTTCAAATGTAGACCAAACTCGTAACTCAAATATTCTCCTCCACGATCAGATCGTAGGAATTTTATTTTCTTGTTACGATAATTTTCAACTTCACTCTGAAATTCTTTGAACTTTTCAAATGTTTCAGACTTATGTTTCATTAAGTAGATATACCCATATCTGCTCAAATCATCTGTGAAGGTGAGAAAATAACGATATCCGCCACGAGCCTCAATATTCATCGGACCACATACATCTGTATGTATGATTTCCAACAAATCTGTTGCTCTCTCCATAGTTCCGGAGAACAGTGTTTTGGTCATCTTGCCCATAAGGCACGGTTCGCAAGTACCAAGTGATTCAAAATCAAGTGATTCCAAAATTTCATCAGTATGGAGTTTCTTCATGCGCTTTACACCGATATGACCCAAACGGCAGTGCCACAAATAAGTTGCACTGTCATTATTAACTCTGCATCTTTTGGCTTCAACATTATGAATATGTGTATCACTACTATCGAGATTCATTAAAAAATAGACCACTCTTCAAGGGTGCATGACCATAAAAGATATTATTCATATAAACAGAACAACCATTATTCTCTGATTTAAATGAATAACCGTCTCGCATTAAACAAGATCCAGATATAATGTTCATGCTCAACGCTGGCACCAAATAACAATTATTTAGGTCTAAAACTAATCCCGAAGGTAGATGTAGAGGTAGCGTACCGACGGCGATCACATCGACTTTGGAACCATTTCCCACGCGCATCGTCACCTCGTCCTTAGCCAAACTTCACTTAATCCGTAGCCCCTGTTTCGAGTTGCAAATATTAGCAACAGAACCAGTATCAAATACCCAGGTGCTACTGCGAGTATTAGTAAGGTACACATCAATAACATGTATATCACATATACCTTTGTTAACCTTGCCATCCTTCTTATCCGCCAAATACTTGGGGCAGTTCCGTTTCCAGTGGCCAGTCTGCTTACAGTAGAAGCACTCAGTTTCAGGCTTAGGTCCAGACTTGGATTTCTTCTCCTGAACAGCAACTTGCTTGCTGTTCTTCTTGAAGTTCCCTTTCTTCTTCCCTTTGCCCTTTTTCTTGAAACTAGTGGTTTTACTGACCATCAACACTTGATGCTCCTTTTTGATTTCTACCTCCGCTGCCTTTAGCATTGCGAAGAGCTCGGGAATCGTCTTATCCATCCCTTGCATGTTATAGTTCATCACGAAGCTCTTGTAGCTTGGTGGTAGTGATTGAAGAATTCTGTCAATGACGTAATCATCCGGAAGTTGAACTCCCAGTTGAATCAAGTGATTATTATACCCAGACATTCTGAGTATATGCTCACTGACAGAACTATTCTCTTCCATCTTGCAGCTATAGAACTTATTGGAGACTTCATATCTCTCAATCCGGGCATTTGCTTGAAATATTAACTTCAACTCCTGGAACATCTCATATGCTCCATGACGTTCAAAACGTCGTTGAAGTCCCGGTTCTAAGCCGTAAAGCATGGCACACTGAACTATTGAGTAGTCATCAGCTTTGCTTTGCCAGACGTTCATAACTTCTGGCGTAGCTCTTGCAGGAGGCCTGGCACCTAGCGGTGCTTCCAGGACGTAATTCTTCTGTGCAGCAATAAGGATAATCCTCAAGTTACGGACCCAGTCCGTGTAATTGCTACCATCATCTTTCAACTTAGCTTTCTCAAGGAACGCATTAAAATTCAACGGAACAACAGCACGGGCCATTTATCTACAATTAACATAGACAAGCAAGATACTATCAGGTACTAAGTTCATGATAAATTTAAGTTCAATTAATCATATTACTTAAGAACTCCCACTTAGATAGACATCTCTCTAATCATCTAAGTGATTACGTGATCCAAAGCAACTAAACCATGTCCGATTAACACGTGAGATGGAGTAGTTTCAATGGTGAACATCACTATGTTGATCATATCTACTATATGATTCACGCTCGACCTTTCGGTCTCTGTGTTCCGAGGCCATATCTGTACATATGCTAGGCTCGTCAAGTTTAACCTGACTATTCCGTGTGTGCAACTGTTTTGCACCCGTTGTATTTGAACGTAGAGCCTATCACACCCGATTAACACGTGGTGTCTCAGCACGAAGAACTTTCGCAACGGTGCATACTCAGGGAGAACACTTTTGTCTTGAAATTTTAGTGAGAGATCATCTTATAATGCTACCGTCAATCAAAGCAAGATAAGATGCATAAAGGATTAACATCACATGCAATCAATATAAGTGATATGATATGGCCATCATCATCTTGTGCTTGTGATCTCCATCTCCGAAGCACCGTGCTCGTGATCTCCATCTACGAAGCACCGTCATGATCACCATCGTCACCGGCTCGACACCTTGATCTCCATCGTAGTATCGTTGTCGTCTCGCCAACTTATTGCTTTTACGACTACCGCTACCGCTTAGTGATAAAGTAAAACTATTACATGGCGATTGCATCTCATACAATAAAGTGACAACCATATGGCTCCTGCCAGTTGCCGATAACTCGGTTACAAAACATGATCATCTCATACAACACATTATATCACATCATGTCTTGACCATATCACATCACAACATGCCCTGCAAAAACAAGTTAGACGTCCTCTACTTTGTTGTTGCATGTTTTACGTGGCTGCTACGGGCTTAGCAAGAACAGTTCTTACCTACGCATCAAAACCACAACGATAGTTTGTCAAGTTGGTGCTGTTTTAACCTTCGCAAGGACCGGGCATAGCCACACTCGGTTCAACTAAAGTGAGAGAGACAGACACCCGCCAGCCACCTTTAAGCAACGAGTGCTCCGAACGGTGAAACCAGTCTCGCGTAAGCGTACGCGTAATGTCGGTCCGGGCCGCTTCATCTCACAATACCGCTGAACCAAAGTATGACATGCTGGTAAGCAGTATGACTTATATCGCCCACAACTCACTTGTGTTCTACTCGTGCATAGCATCAACGCATAAAACCAGGCTCGGATGCCACTGTTGGGGAACGTAGTAATTTCAAAAAATTTCCTACGCACACGCAAGATCATGGTGATGCATAGCAACGAGAGGGGAGAGTGTTGTCCACGTACCCTCGTAGACCGACAGCGGAAGCGTTATCACAACGCAGATGATGTAGTCGTACGTCTTCACGATCTGACCGATCAAGTACCGAACGTACGGCACCTCCAAGTTCTACACACGTTCAGCTCGATGACGTCCCTCGAACTCCGATCCAGCCGAGTGTTGAGGGAGAGTTTCATCAGCACGATGGTGTGGTGACGATGATGATGTTCCACCAACGCAGGGCTTCGCCTAAGCTCCGCGACGGTATTATCGAGGTGTAATCTGGTGGATTGGGGCACCGCACACGGCTAAAATATCGTATATCAATTGTGTTCTTAGGTGCCCCCCTGCCCCCGTATATAAAGGAGCAAGGGGGAGGCCGGCTGCCCTAGGCGCGCCAAGGAGAGAGGGGGAGTCCTCCTCCTAGTAGGAGTAGGACTCCCCTTTCCTAGTCCTACTAGGAAAGAAGGGGGGAAGGAAAGAGAGGGAGAGGGAGAGGGAAAGGGGGCTGCGCCCCCCTCTCCTAGTCCAACTAGGACTCCCCTTGGGAGGGGGCGCGCCACCTCCTGGCTGCTGCCCTCTCTCTCCCCTCAAGGCCCACCAAGGCCCAATACTTCCCCGGGGGGTTCCGGTAACCCTCCGGCACTCCGGTTTAATCCGAAACTTCTCCGGAACACTTCCGGTGTCCGAATATAGTCGTCCAATATATCAATCTTTACATCTCGACCATTTCGAGACTCCTCGTCATGTCCGTGATCACATCCGGGACTCCGAACAACCTTCAGTACATCAAATCACATAAACTCATAATATAATTGTCATCGTAACTTTAAGCGTGCGGACCCTTTGGGTTCGAGAACTATGTAGACATGACCGAGACACCTCTTCGCTCAATAACCAATAGCGGGACCTGGATGCCCATATTGGCTCCCACATATTCTACGAAGATCTTTATCGGTCAGACCGCATAACAACATACGTTGTTTCCTTTGTCATCGGTATGTTACTTGCCCGAGATTCGATCGGCGGTATCTCGATACCTAGTTCAATCTCGTTACCGGCAAGTCTCTTTACTCGTTCCGTAATACATCATCCCGCAACTAACTCATTAGTTACAATGCTTGCAAGGCTTATAGTGATGTGCATTACCGAGTGGGCCCAGAGATACCTCTCCGACAATCGGAGTGACAAATCCTAATCTCGAAATACGCCAACCCAACAAGTACCTTTGGAGACACCTGTAGAGCACCTTTATAATCACCCAGTTACGTTGTGACGTTTGGTAGCACACAAAGTGTTCCTCCGGTAAACGGGAGTTGCATAATCTCATAGTCATAGGAACATGTATAAGTCATGAAGAAAGCAATAGCAACATACTAAACGATCGGGTGCTAAGCTAACGTAATGGGTCATGTCAATCACGTCATTCTCCTAATGAGGTGATCCCGTTAATCAAATGACAACTCATGTCTATGGCTAGGAAACATAACCATCTTTGATTAACGAGCTAGTCAAGTAGAGGCATACTAGTGACACTCTGTTTGTCTATGTATTCACACATGTATTATGTTTCCGGTTAATACAATTCTAGCATGAATAATAAACATTTATCATGATATAAGGAAATATATAATACTTTATTATTGCCTCTAGGGCATATTTCCTTCACATGGATGGAGGCAGCAGCATCAACATCCTCTATTATGTGACTTTCCGTCGGATGGGGTTGACTGATAAAAATCTTAAGACATCCAACACTGTTTTCCATGGAGTGGTGCCTGGTAAGTCGGCGTACCCGGTGGGTAAGATTGAACTAGAAGTAGCCTTTGGAGATGAGCATGATTCTAGGGATGAGAAGTTAACTTTTGAGGTGGTCAAAATCAAGAGCCCGTATCACGCCCTGTTTGGACGGCCGGCTTATGCCAAGTTCATGGCACAACCGTGTTATGTTTATCTGCAGCTCAAGATGCCGGGTCATAAGGGCACCATCATAGTGCATGGGAGTTGGAAGATAGCCTTGGAATGTAAGGAAGGCGATGCTGCTTACGCTGAATCTGTTTGTGCAACAGAGGAGTTGAAGTTCTACAAGGACAATGTTGACCCGGCGGACATGACGTCTTTGAAGAAGCCAATGACAAAACATGAGCCGGCGCTGAAGTTTAAGTCGGCTGATGACACCAAGCTTTTCGATTTTGTTCCAGGCGACTCATCTACGCAGTTCAGTATCAGTGCTAATCTGGATCCCAAATAGGAAAGCGCGCTCATCAAGTTCATCCGTGAGAACCGGGACATCTTTGCATGGAAACCTTCTGACATGCCGGGTGTACCGAGAGAACTCGTTGAGCACACTCTCAATATTGATCCAAAGTTTAGGCTGGTCATGCAGTTTCTTCGGCGGTTCAATGAGGAGAGGCGTAAGGCCATTGGTGAGGAAGTGGCCCAGCTCTTGGCGGCCGGGTTCATTATTGAAGTTTTCCATCCAGAGTGGTTGGCTAAGCCGGTGCTCGTGCTTAAAAAGAATGGCACCTGGCGTATGTGTGTGGATTACACGGACTTAAACAAGGCTTGTCCGGCTGATCCTTTCACGGTCCCTCGTATTGATCAAATCATTGATGCTACGGAGGGTTGTGAGCATTTGAGCTTTTTGGATGCTTATTCTGGTTATCATCAGATCAAGACGACAGTTAAGGACTAGGAGAAGACGGCTTTTATTACCCCGTTTGGAGCCTTCTGCTATGTGTCTATGCCTTTTGGGCTTAAGAGTGCCTAGGCGACTTATCAGCGATGTGTGCAGAACTGTCTTCACGGTCAGATTGGGCGCAATGTTCATGCTTATGTGGATGACATTGTGGTGAAGTCCAGAGAGAAGGAGACCTTAATTAGATGATCTGAAGGAAACCTTTGATAACCTCCGGGTTTACAAGATGATGCTTAACCCGGGCAAGTGCGTTTTTGGAGTGCCAGCAGGCAAGCTTTTGGGGTTTCTGGTTTCTAACAGAGGCATTGAGGCTAACCCGGAGAAGATCAAGGCAATCACGTCTTTGGCTAAGCCGGCGTGTATCAATGATGTTCACCGTTTGGTGGGTCGTATTGCTGCCTTAAGCCGGTTAGGTGAGAAGGCCATACTGCTGTATCAGATGATGAAGAAGACAGATGACTTTGTCTGGAGTGATGCTGCTAATGCTGCCTTTGAAGATTTGAGGAGACAACTCGCTGAGCCGCCGGTCCTTGCTGCTCCCATTGATAAGGAGCCATTATTGTTATATGTGGCTGCTAACACACGTGCTGTTAGTGTGGCCATTTTCGTAGAGCGCAATGAGGTTGGCAAGGAATATCTGGTTCAACGGCCGGTTTACTACGTCAGTGAGGTGCTTATTGAGTCCAAGCAAAGATATCCACACTGGTAGAAGCTCGTTTATGGGGTGTCCATGGCAAGCCGGAAGCTTAAGCAATATTTTCAGGGTCATCCCATCACTGTGGTTAGTTCCGCTCCTTTAGGAGATATCATTCAAAATAGAGAAGCCACGGGACGAGTCGCCAAGTGGGCCATTGAACTTGGGCCTCATGGTTTAAAGTATGTCCCACGCACTTCTTGAAGGAAATATGCCCTAGAGGCAATAATAAAGTTATTATTTATTTCCTCATATCATGATAAATGTTTATTATTCATGCTAGAATTGTATTAACCGGAAACATAATACATGTGTGAATACATAGACAAACATAGTGTCACTAGTATGCCTCTACTTGACTAGCTCGTTAATTGAAGATGGTTGAGTTTCCTAGCCATGGACATGAGTTGTCATTTGATTAACGGGATCACATCATTAGGAGAATGATGTGATTGACTTGACCCATTCCGTTAGCTTAGCACTTGATCGTTTAGTATGTTGCTATTGCTTTCTTCATGACTTATAAATGTTCCTATAACTATGAGATTATGCAACTCCCGTTTACCGGAGGAACACTTTGTGTGCTACCAAACGTCACAACGTAACTGGGTGATTATAAAGGTGCTCTACAGGTGTCTCCGAAGGTACTTGTTGAGTTGGCGTATTTCGAGATTAGGATTTGTCACTCCGATTGTCCGAGAGGTATCTCTGGGCCCTCTCGGTAATGCACATCACTATAAGCCTTGCAAGCAATGTGACTAATGAGTTAGTTGCAGGATGATGCATTACGGAACGAGTAAAGAGACTTGCCGGTAACAAGATTGAACTAGGTATTGAGATACCGACGATCGAATCTCGGGCAAGTAACATACCGATGTGTAGCGACCCGACCTCAGACGGTCAAGCCTCTGTGTTTCTGTGCCATCCCTGGATCAGTATGCTGGCACACACAGTACATCAATGTATATACCAAAGTGCAATCACATGTATAAATAATGTAAAACTAATATATACCTCATAAGTTACAGCGGAAACAAATAGTCGGATGTGGAGTCCCATCAACGCCATCGGCAGGTTGAGTGTAGACCGTAACCCTGTACCGTAGTCTTACTCATTGGAAGAAAGTATCTGCAACATGATACATTGCAGCCGTGTAGGTCAGTACATTGAATGTACACGCAAGATCACAACATGAGAAAACAGATGATAAAACTATACTATATGCAATATGGCTTTGTGGCTCTGTGTCTGAGTTTTGTTTTGCATAAAAGTTGGTTTTATTTTCCCTACATCAAAGAAATTCAGGAGTCTATACTACGGAGTTTCCTATCATGACATGGTTCCGCCAACCGATGTCTCATGGCCAAATCATCATAAGTTGCCCACAATTATGTTATCAGTCCGGTGTTGAGAGTTCCGAGATAGATCCAAGTCCAGAGGCTCAAGTGCTCCGTAACCGGGGACACGGCTAATCGATTAGGTTTAAACCCTCTGCAGAGGTTTGTACACTTTACCCGCAAGATTCGATCCCTCTTTTACGTTCTCGCACTTCAGGGTGTTTGAGAACAAGACGACCGAAACATGGTCTTCCAAAGAGTTCCCCTGACCACTGTCCGGTGCTCATCCAATCCTACCGTAGTTCTACATCTGCTAGCACCGTCCTAGCCAGAGTCAGAACTAAGGTCAACCAAGCCAGAGCCCATAGTGACTTGCGGTTGCACAGGTAAGCTTCCGGGCATGAAGTATTCTTCCGTCTCTTTGAGTCTGGGTGAAGCTTTCCGCAAGATGTCATGGCGCTTCTCCATGCATCCCGGCCATCCATTGGTTTCTCCAGGGTGCCCGTCAACCGTCCTTCACCCAGTAGTGTGTATTGAATTCTTGTCTCGAGTCTTGAAGTCTTGAGGCCTTGAAGATGGAGTCCTTGCCGATGCCATCATGGAGTTGTCATCATTGACGTAGAGTCCTCTTTCTTCACACCACTCTTGTGCACTCATACCAACCCCGTCTCCTATAGCCTAGCATAAAAATAAATAACGTCCGGGCTTGGTAACAGGGTGATGGGTTCCTACCTCATGCATACTACTCAACTACAAGAATTCAATATCACTGCTGGAGGGTTGTTGCAAAGATGCCACTAAATGCAGTAAAAACATAGGTATGAAAGCATGGTCAAAGTGAACTTGCTTGGTAAGTTGAAGAAGATAACAACGCTCTCAGAGTAATGACTTGGTAGAACTATCCATCACTCCGTTGAAAATCTATATAGTCAAACATAGCATTCATATAAGCAAACATACTAGGAAGCAATTCTAACACGTAATAAAACCCACAAATAAAATGCAAATCAACAAGGGACACCAAATAAAAACAAAGGAAAACTACACCACGAAACTACTAAAGAAAACTCTAAGACATAACACAAAATAGTTGTCCTAAGTAAAACTTAACAACAAATAAAACACTAAACTAATAAGTTAACAGAAAATAAAAAATAAATAAACTAAGTTAACAAAAAGTATTTTTCATAAAATTTTATTTGTAAAAGGAAACAAATAAAAAGCTTTTATGAAACACTAACTATGACCTAAACAAGTTTTCATACGAAAACTAAATAAAAGAAAATTTTAAAATAATATAAATTTTTATTTTGTTGACCAACAGAACAAAAATAAGAGTTTGTCAAAAGTGACAAAAAGAAAAAAAAACAATTACAACTATAAAGAAAAGACTAAAACAAAACTATAACTAAAACCGTACTGTTTTGATAAAAACCTAATTTTAAAATAAACTAAAAATAAAATACTCAACACTACTAGATAGTTAAAGGTCCTAGTGACCAGGAGCAAAAAGAATCAATCAAAAATATTTTATAAAGCGCAAGTTATGGCCAAATTACTAATTTGAACAAATTTCATCAAATTCAATTTTAAACAACTCAAATATGAAATCCAATTGCACTAGCAGAAACTTCAAGAAATTATAAAACTAATGCAAAAATAAACACCAAATTTGGATCTAAAACATAAAAGTTATAAGCAATATAAAATCAGAACTATTCTATTTTTAAAACAGAAACGACAATCAAAACAAAAAAAATAAATCGGGCACTAGCTACGTGGCCTAGTGCTATCGGGCCAGGGTGGTGGGCGATCTGAACTATCTAGCGCTTGGTCATAAAATAACACAAACGTGTACGGGCTAAAACAGAAAGACCAATCGGCTAAAACGACTAGACCTGAACCGATCTAATAAAAAACGTAACCGTTCGATTCTAATCTAATCTGGGTCGTATAAAGTAGATCGGACGGATGAGGAGGGAGAGAGAGCTCACCGCAGCGGCGGGGTGACTCCGGCGAGGTTCCGACGGCTCGGGTCGACGCACCCAGCTGCTCCGGTGGTCCTCCGGCAACGGCGGTTCAGGAGATGTGGACGACAGCAACAGCCACGTGGGTGGAGTCGACGAGGGTCGGGGACGACGGACTCGAGCGGGGCAATCTCGACGGCGGCGGTGACGTTCGGTGGTCGACGGCGAGCTCGTTCTGGAGGCGTTGAAGCTTGGGCGAGGGGTTGGGGAGGTGCCAGTGAGCGAGGAGGGGTCGGTGGTGGGTTCAGACGGCGACGAGGTGGTCGGAGTGGAGCGCAGCAGCAGCAATGGCGGGCGGCGGATCTCGGGCTCTGGCGAGCAATTCCGGCATGATGAGAGAGAGGGGTAGGGGGCTTTAGGGGGGAATCAGACAAGAGCGAGGGGCTTTTATAGCCCAGAGACTTGGAGGAGGGGTTGGGCGAGGGGATTCTCGATCCCGAGAGATCTGGGATACTGTGGCGGCGACGCGATCCGGCTCGGGCCGTTGCGTGCGGGAGGAGGAAGGCGACGGCGGGTCCCACGCGTCAGCGAGAGAAGAGAGAGGGGAAAGGGATCGGGCGACCGAGGGAGGGGGGATTCGGGCGCGGCGCGGGTGGAGCAGGCTGGCTCGGCTTGCTGGTGGGCCACATCGGGTGGCTGGCTGGTCCGGTTGGCCTGGTCGTGCCTGGGGTTTCCCCCTTTTTTTTAGCATAGACTAAAACTAATAGAAAAAGTAAAAGAACTGAAATTATACATAGACATATAATATATCAAAATTTTCAGAAAAACATTTCCTATAGCATGGACTATTTCTAAAGTTCAAACAAAATTCACACAAAATCGGAAAAAATTCAAACAGCACTGCTATTGCAATAAAACTCAATAAAAATCATTTTTAAAATACCAAAATGATTTCAAATTTATTTTCTCCTAATTTTCCATTGATGGGGATCATTTTACCCTGGTTTCCATTTATTTATTTTTAGGAGAAAAATAATTTGAATAAAATCCAAATAATTCCAAATTGAAAGGGAGTTTCAAAATACTTCCAAATGACTTTCAATTTGATTCTTTGTAACTTCCAACTCGTATTGCATATAATTGAAGAAGTCATTTTATCTTCCCTCAAGAAAATCATTGAGTTGCATAAAGTTTTATAATTTGAAATATTTCCAAATAGAATTCAAATCTTTTCAAAAACCCTTATGATTTCAAATGGAACAAGTCATGTCATCCTTACTCTAGGGTTTTGTGTTGAAATGAATTTGAATTCATTGGGATAAAATGCAAGGATGAAGTTTGGGAAAGTCATTTCGTTCCCTCTCATTCGACTTTCAAAAGTTTCAAATTTCACTCACTTTCAGTCAATCAATCAAACAAACAATCATAATAATTTATTTAATATAACATTCCAAAATTTAGAATTTTGGGATGTTACACGATGACAAAGGGAACAACGTATGTTGTTATGCGGTTTGACCGATAAAGATCTTCGTAGAATATGTGGGAGCCAATATGAGCATCCAGGTTCCGCTATTGGTTATTGACCGGAGACGTGTCTCGGTCATGTCTACATAGTTCTCGAACCCGTATGGTCCGCACGCTTAAAGTTCGGTGACGATCGGTATTATGAGTTTTTGTGTTTTGATGTACCGAAGGTAGTTCGGAGTCCCGGATATGATCACGGACATGACGAGGAGTCTTGAAATGGTCAAGACGTAAAGATCGATATATTGGACGACTATATTCGGACACCAGAAGTGTTCCGAGTGGTTTCGGAGAAAACCTGAGTGCCGGAGGGTTACCGGAACCCCCCGGGAGAAATAATGGGCCTTATGGGCCTTAGTGGAGAGAAAGAGGGCTGGCCTAGGGCAGGCCGCGCGCCCCTCCCCCTCTGGTCCAAATTGGACTAGGAGAGGGGGGGCGACGCCCCCCTTTCATTCTCTCTCTCCCCCTTCCTTTCCCCCTCCTAGTAGGGGTAGGAAAGAGGGGAGTCCTACTCCTACTATGAGGAGGACTCCTCCTCCTGGCGTGCCCACAAGGGGCCGGCCGGCCTCCCCCTTGCTCCTTTATATATGGGGGCAGGGGGGCACCTCTAGACACACAAGTTGATCTGTTGATCTCTCCCAGCCGTGTGTGGTGCCCCCTCCACCATATTCCACCTCGATCATATTGTAGCGGTGCTTAGGCGAAGCCCTGCGTCGGTAGCAACATCATCACCGTCGTCACACCGTCGTGCTGACGGAACTCTCCCGTGAAGCTCTGCTGGATCGGAGTTCGCAGGATGTCATCAAGCTGAACGTGTGTTGAACTCGGAGGTGCCGTACGTTCGGTACTTGGATCGGTCGGATCATGAAGACGTATGACTACATGAACCGCGTTGTGCTAACGCTTCCGCTTTCGGTCTACGAGGGTACATGGACAACACTCTCCCCTCTTGTTGCTATGCATCACCATGATCCTGCGTGTGCGTAGGAATTTTTTTGAAATTACTACGTTTCCCAACAGTGGTATCAGAGCCAGGTTTTATGCGTAGATGTTATATGCACGAGTAGAACACAAGTGAGTTGTGGGTGATACAAGTCATACTGCTTACCAGCATGTCATACTTTGGTTCGGCGGTATTGTTGGATGAAGCGGCCCGGACCGACATTACGCGTACACTTACACGAGACTGGTTCTACCGACGTGCTTTGAACATAGGTAGCTGGCGGGTGTCAGTTTCTCCAACTTTAGTTGAACCAAGTGTGCCTACGCCCGGTCCTTGAGAAGGTTAAAACAGCAGTAACTTGACAAACTATCGTTGTGGTTTTGATGCGTAGGTAAGAACGGTTCTTGCTCAGGCCGTAGCAGCCACGTAAAACTTGCAACAACAAAGTAGAGGACTTCTAACTTGTTTTTGCAGGGCATGTTGTGATGTGATATGGTCAAGGCATGATGCTATATTTTATTGTATGAGATGATCATGTTTTGTAACCGAGTTATCGGCAACTGGCAGGAGCCATATGGTTGTCGGTTTATTGTATGCAATGCAATCGCCCTGTAATTGCTTTACTTTATCACTAAGCGGTAGCGATAATCGTAGAAGCAATAGTTGGCGAGACGAATACGATGCTATGATGGAGATCAAGGTGTCGCACCGGTGACGATGGTGATCATGACGGTGCTTCGGAGATGGAGATCACAAGCACAAGTTGATGATGGCCATATCATATCACTTATATTGATTGCATGTGATGTTTATCCTTTATGCATCTTATTTTGCTTTGATTGACGGTAGCATTATAAGATGATCTCTCACTAAATTTCAAGATAAAAGTGTTTCCCTGAGTATGCACCGTTGCCAAAGTTCGTCGTGCCGAGACACCACGTGATGATCGGGTGTGATAAGCTCTACGTTAGTCTACAACGAGTGCAAGCCAGTTTTGCACACGCGGAATACTCGGGTTAAACTTGACGATCCTAGCATATGCAGCTATGGCCTCGGAATACTGAGACCGAAAGGTTGAGCGTGAATCATATAGTAGATATGATCAACATAGTGATGTTCACCATTGAAAACTACTCCATCTCACGTGATGATCGGACATCGTTTAGTTGATTTGGATCACGTGATCACTTAGATGATTAGAGGGATATCTGTCTAAGTGGGAGTTCTTAAGTAATATGATTAATTGAACTTAAATTTATCATGAACTTAGTACCTGATAGTATTTTGCTTGTCTATGTTGTTGTAGATAGATGGCCCGTGTTGTTGTTCCGTTAAATTTTAATGCGTTCCTTGAGAAAGCAAAGTTGAAAGATGATGGTAGCAATTACACGGATTGGGTCCGTAACTTGAAAATTATCTTCATTGCTGCACAGAAGAATTACGTCCTGGAAGCACCGCTAGGTGTACCACCTGCGCCGGCAACTGCAGACATTGTGAATGCCTGGCAGTCACGTGTTGATGACTACTCGATAGTTCAGTGTGCCATGCTTTACGGCTTAGAACCGGGGCTTCAACGACATTTTGAACGTCATGGAGCATATGAGATGTTCCAGGAGTTGAAGTTAATATTTCAAGCAAATGCCGAGATTGAGAGATATAAAGTCTCCAATAAGTTCTACAGCTGCAAGATGGAGGAGAATAGTTCTGTCAGTGAACATATACTCAAAATGTCTGGGTATAACAATCACTTGATTCAACTGGGAGTTAATCTTCCGGATGATAGTGTCATTGACAGAATTCTTCAATCACTTCCACCAAGCTACAAGAGCTTCGTGATGAACTATAATATGCAAGGGATGGATAAGACAATTCCTGAGCTCTTCGCAATGCTAAAGGCTGCGGAGGTAGAAATCAAGAAGGAGCATCAAGTGTTGATGGTCAACAAGACCACCAGTTTCAAGAAAAAGGGTAAAGGGAAGAAGAAGGGGAACTTCAAGAAGAACGGCAAACAAGTTGCTGCTCAAGAGAAGAAACCCAAGTCTGGACCTAAGCCTGAGACTGAGTGCTTCTAATGCAAGTAGACTTGTCACTAGAAGCAGAACTGCCCCAAGTATTTGGCGGATAAGAAGGATGGCAAGGTGAATAAAGGTATATGTGATATACATGTTATTGATGTGTACCTTACTAGAGCTCGCAGTAGCACCTGGGTATTTGATACTGGTTCTGTTGCTAATATTTGCAACTCGAAACAGGGACTACGGATTAAGCGAAGACTGGCTAAGGACGAGGTGACGATGCGCGTGGGAAATGGTTCCAAAGTCGATGTGATCGCCGTCGGCACGCTACCTCTGCATCTACCTTCGGGAAGAATCATGCATATGGTTTTCGCTTTATTGTATGCAATGCAAGCGCCCTGTAATTGCTTTACTTTATCACTAAGCGGTAGCGATAGTCGTAGAAGCAATAGTTGGCGAGACGACAACGATGCTACGATGGAGATCAAGGTGTCACGCCGGTGACGATGGTGATCATGACGGTGCTTCCGAGATGGAGATCACAAGCACAAGAATATGATGGCCATATCATATCACTTATATTGATTGCCTGTGATGTTTATCCTTTATGCATCTTATTTGCTTTGATTGACGGTAGCATTATAAGATGATCTCTCACTAAATTTCAAGATAAAAGTGTTCTCCCTGAGTATGCACCGTTGCCAAAGTTCGTCGTGCCGAGACACCACGTGATGATCGGGTGTGATAAGCTCTACGTTCATCTACAACGGGCGCAAGCCAGTTTTGCACACGCGGAATACTCGGGTTAAACTTGACGAGCCTAGCATATGCAAATATGGCCTCGGAACACTAAGACCGAAAGGTCAAGCGTGAATCATATAGTAGATATGATCAACATAGTGATGTTCACCATTGAAAACTACTCCATCTCACGTGATGATCGGACATGGTTTAGTTGATTTGGATCAGGTGATCACTTAGATGATTAGAGGGATATCTGTCTAAGTGGGAGTTCTTAAGTAATATGATTAATTGAACTTAAATTTATCATGAACTTAATACCTGATAGTATTTTGCTTGTCTACGTTGTTGTAGATAGATGGCCCGTGCTGTGGTTCCGTTAAATTTTAATGCGTTCCTTGAGAAAGCAAAGTTGAAAGATGATGGTAGCAATTACACGGATTGGGTCCGTAACTTGAAAATTATCTTCATTGCTGCACAGAAGAATTACATCCTGGAAGCACCGCTAGGTGTACCACCTGCGCCGGCAACTGCAGACATTGTGAATGTCTGGCAGTCATGTGTTGATGACTACTCGATAGTTCAGTGTGCCATGCTTTACGGCTTAGAACCGGGGCTTCAACGACGTTTTGCACGTCATGGAGCATATGAGATGTTCCAGGAGTTGAAGTTAATATTTCAAGCAAATGCCCGGATTGAGAGATATGAAGTCTCCAATAAGTTCTACAGCTGCAAGATGGAGGAGAATAGTTCTGTCAGTGAACATATACTCAAAATGTCTGGGTATAACAATCACTTGATTCAACTGGGAGTTAATCTTCCGGATGATAGTGTCATTGACAGAATTCTTCAATCACTGCCACCAAGCTACAAGAGCTTCGTGATGAACTATAATATGCAAGGGATGGATAAGACAATTCCCGAGCTCTTCGCAATGCTAAAGGCTGTGGAGGTAGAAATCAAGAAGGAGCATCAAGTGTTGATGGTCAACAAGACCACCAGTTTCAAGAAAAAGGGTAAAGGGAAGAAGAAGGGGAACTTCAAGAAGAACGGCAAACAAGTTGCTGCTCAAGAGAAGAAACCCAAGTCTAGACCTAAGCCTGAGACTGAGTGCTTCTACTGCAAGTAGACTGGTCACCAGAAGCAAAACTGCCCCAAGTATTTGGCGGATAAGAAGGATGGCAAGGTGAATAAAGGTATATGTGATATACATGTTATTGATGTGTACCTTACTAGAGCTCGCAGTAGCACCTGGGTATTTGATACTGGTTCTGTTGCTAATATTTGCAACTCGAAACAGGGACTACGGATTAAGCGAAGACTGGCTAAGGACGAGGTGACGATGCGCGTGGGAAATGGTTCCAAAGTCGATGTGATCGCCGTCGGCATGCTACCTCTACATCTACCTTCGGGATTAGTTTTAGACCTAAATAATTGTTATTTGGTGCCAGCGTTGAGCATGAACATTATATCTGGATCTTGTTTGATGCGAGACGGTTATTCATTTAAATCTGATAATAATGGTTGTTCTATTTATATAAGAAATATCTTTTATGGTCATGCACCCATGAGGAGTGGTCTATTTTTGTTAAATCTCGATAGTAGTGATACACATATTCGTAATGTTGAAGCCAAAAGATGCAGAGTTGATAATGATAGTGCAACTTATTTGTAGCACTACCGTTTGGGGCATATTGGTGTAAAGCCCACGAAGAAACTCCATACTGATGGAATCACTTGATTATGAATCACTTGGTACTCGTGAACCATGCCTTATGGGCAAGATGACTAAACCGCCGTTCTCCGGAACAATGGAGCGAGCAACATATTTGTTGGAGATCATACATACTGATGTATGTGGTCCGATGAATATTGAGGCTCGCGGCGGGTATCGTTATTTTCTCAGTTTCACAGATGATTTGAGCAGATATGGGTATATCTACTTAATGAAACATAAGTCTGAAACATTTGAAAAGTTCAAAGAATTTCAGAGTGAAGTGGAAAATAATCGTAACAAGAAAATAAAGTTTCTATGATCTGATCGTGGAGGAGAATATTTGAGTTATGAGTTTGGTCTACATTTGAAACAATGCGGAATAGTTTCGCAACTCACGCCACCCGGAACACCATAGCGTAATGGTGTGTCCAAACGTCGTAATCGTACTTTACTAGATATGGTGCGATCTATGATGTCTCTTACTGATTTACCGCTATCATTTTGTGGTTATGCTTTAGAGACGGCTGCATTCACGTTAAATAGGGCACCATCAAAATCTGTTGAGACAACGCCTTATGAACTGTGGTTTGGCAAGAAACCAAAGTTGTCGTTTCTTAAAGTTTGGGGCTGCGACGCTTATGTGAAAAAGCTTCAACCTGATAAGCTTGAACCCAAATCGGAGAAATGTGTCTTCATAGGATACCCAAAGGAAACTGTTGGGTACACCTTCTATCACCGATCCGAAGGCAAGACATTCTTTGCTAAGAATGGATCCTTTCTAGAGAAGGAATTTATCTTGAAAGAAGTGAGTGGGAGGAAAGTAGAACTTGATGAGGTAACTGTACCTGCTCCCTTATTGGAAAGTAGTTCATCATAGAAATCTGTTTCTGCGACTCCTACACCAATTAGTGAGGAAGCTAATGATGATGATCATATAACTTCAGATCAAGTTACTACCGAACCTCATAGGTCAACCAGAGTAAGGTCTGCACCAGAGTGGTACGGTAATCCTATTCTGGAGGTCATGTTACTTGACCAAGGCGAACGTACGAACTATGAAGAAGCGATGGTGAGCCCAGATTCCGCAAAATGGCTTGAGGCCATGAAATCTGAAATGGGATCCATGTATGAGAACAAAGTGTGGACTTTGGTTGACTTGCCCGATGATCGCCGAGCCGTAGAGAATAAATGGATCTTCAAGAAGAAGACTGCTGCTGACGGTAATGTTACTGTCTACAAAGCTCGACTTGTTGCAAAAGGTTTTCGACAAGTTCAAGGAGTTGACTACGATGAGACTTTCTCACACGGAGTGATGCTTAAGTATGTCCGAATCATGTTAGCAATTGCCGCATTTTATGATTATAAAATTTGGCAAATGGATGTCAAAACTGCATTCCTGAATGGATTTCTGGAAGAAGAGTTGTATATGATGCAACCGGAAGGTTTTATCGATCCAAAGGGAGCTAACAAAGTGTGCAAGCTCCAGTGATCCATTTATGGAATGGTGCAAGCCTCTCGGAGTTGGAATAAACGTTTTGATAGTGTGATCAAAGCATATGGTTCTTATACAGAATTTTGGAGAAGCCTGTATTTACAAGAAAGTGAGTGGGAGCTCTGTAGCATTTCTAATATTATATGTGGATGACATATTACTGATTGGAAATGATATAGAATTTCTGGATAGCATAAAAGGATACTTGAATAAGAGTTTTTCAATGAAAGACCTCGGTGAAGCTGCTTACATATTGGGCATCAAGATCTATAGAGATAGATCAAGACGCTTGATAGGACTTTCACAAAGCACATACCTTGACAAAGTTTTGAAGAAGTTCAAAATGGATCAAGCAAAGAAAGGGTTCTTGCCTGTGTTACAAGGTGTGAAATTGAGTCAGACTCAATGCCCAACCACTGCAGAAGATAGAGAGAAAATGAAAAATGTTCCCTATGCTTTAGCCATAGGCTCTATCATGTATGCAATGCTGTGTACCAGACCTGATGTGTTCCTTGCTATTAGCTTAGCAGGGAGGTACCAAAGTAATCCAGGAGTGGATCACTGGACGGCGGTCAAGAACATCCTGAAATACCTGAAAAGTACTAAGGATATGTTTCTCGTTTATGGAGGTGACAAAGAGCTAGTCGTAAATGGTTACGTCGATGCAAGCATTCACACTGATCCGGACGATTCTAAATCGCAAACCGGATACGTGTTTACATTGAACGGTGGAGCTGTCAGTTGGTGCAGTTCTAAGCAAAGCGTCGTGGCGGGATCTATGTATGAAGCGGAGTACATAGCTGCTTCGGAAGCAGCAAATGAAGGAGTCTGGATGAAGGAGTTCATATCCGATCTAGGTGTCATACTGGTGCATCGGGTCCAATGAAAATCTTTTGTGACAATACTAGTGCAATTGCCTTGGCAAAGGAATCCAGATTTCACAAGAGGACCAGGCACATCAAGAGACGCTTCAATTCCATCCGGGACCAAGTCCAGGTGGGAGACATAGAGATTTGCAAGATACATACGGATCTAAATGTTGCAGACCCGTTGACTAAGCCTCTTCCACGAGCAAAACATGATCAGCACCAAAACTCCATGGGTGTTAGAATCATTACTGTGTAATCTAGATTATAGACTCTAGTGCAAGTAGTAGACTGAAGGAAATATGCCCTAGAGGCAATAATAAAGTTATTATTTATTTCCTCATATCATGATAAATGTTTATTATTCATGCTAGAATTGTATTAACCGGAAACATAATACATGTGTGAATACATAGACAAACATAGTGTCACTAGTATGCCTCTACTTGACTAGCTCGTTAATCGAAGATGGTTGAGTTTCCTAGCCATGGACATGAGTTGTCATTTGATTAACGGAATCACAGAATGATGTGATTGACTTGACCCATTCCGTTAGCTTAGCACTTGATCGTTTAGTATGTTGCTATTGCTTTCTTCATGACTTATACATGTTCCTATAACTATGAGATTATGCAACTCCCGTTTACCAGAGGAACACTTTGTGTGCTACCAAACATCACAACGTAACTGGGTGATTATAAAGGTGCTCTACAGGTGTCTCCGAAGGTACTTGTTGAGTTGGCGTATTTCGAGATTAGGATTTGTCACTCCGATTGTCGGAGAGGTATCTCTGGGCCCTCTCGGTAATGCACATCACTATAAGCCTTGCAAGCAATGTGACTAATGAGTTAGTTGCGGGATGATACATTACGAACGAGTAAAGGGACTTGCCGGCAACGAGATTGAACTAGGTATTGAGATACCGACGATCGAATCTCGCGCAAGTAACATACCGATGACAAAGGGAACAACGTATGTTGTTATGCGGTTTGACCGATAAAGATCTTCATAGAATATGTGGGAGCCAATATGAGCATCCAGGTTCCGTTATTGGTTATTGGCCAGAGACGTGTCTCGGTCATGTCTACATAGTTCTCGAACCCGTAGGGTCCGCACGCTTAAAGTTCGGTGACGATCGGTATTATGAGTTTTTGTGTTTTGATGTACCGAAGGTAGTTCGGAGTCCCGAATATGATCACGGACATGACGAGGAGTCTCCAAATGGTCGAGACGTGAAGATCGATATATTGGACGACTATATTCGGACACCGGAAGTTTTCCGAGTTGTTTCGGAGAAAACCGGAGTGCCGGAGTGTTACCGGAACCCCCCCGGTAGAAATAATGGGCCTTATGATCCTTAGTGGAGAGAAAGAGGGCTGGCCTAGGGCAGGCCGCGCACCCCTCCCCCTCTGGTCCGAACTGGACTAGGAGAGGGGGGCGGCGCCCCCCTTTCCTTCTCCCTCTCCCCCTTCCTTTCCCCCTCCTAGTAGGAGTAGGAAAGAGGGGAGTCCTACTCCTACTAGGAGGAGGAGTCCTCCTCCTGGCGCGCCCACAAGGGGCCGGCCGGCCTCGCCCTTGCTCCTTTATATACGGGGGCAGGGGGGCACCTCTAGACACACAAGTTGATCTGTTGATCTCTCCCAGCCGTGTGCGGTGCCCCCCTCCACCATATTCCACCTCGATCATATCGTAGCGGTGCTTAGGCGAAGCCCTGTGTCGGTAGCAACATCATCACCGTCATCACGCCGTCTTGCTGATGGAACTCTCCCGTGAAGCTCTGCTGGATCGGAGTTCGCAGGACGTCATCGAGCCGAACGTGTGCTGAACTCAGAGGTGTCGTACGTTCGGTACCTGGATCGGTTGGATCGTGAAGACGTATGACTACATCAACCGCGTTGTGCTAACTCTTCCGCTTTCGGTCTACGAGGGTATGTGGACAACACTCTCCCCTCTTGTTGCTATGTATCACCATGATCCTGCGTGTGCATAGGATTTTTTTTGAAATTACTACGTTTCCCAACACTTCTATCAAGTCTCAATCATTGGTGGACTTCATCAACGATTGGACAGAGCTGCAGATGCCTGAAGAGAAGACGGACAATACATATTGGACTATTCACTTTGATGGGTCCAGGCAATTGGAGGGCTCGGGGGCTGGAGTTGTTTTAGCTTCCCCTCGAGGTGACAAATTTTGTTATGTGCTACGGTTGATATTTCCCTATTCTAACAATGCAGCTGAGTAGGAGGCCTTGCTCCATGGTCTTCGGATGGCCAAGGAGATGAAGGAGATTGTGGCCATCATGCCGGTTCAAAGCCGGGTAAGGTGCTTTGGCGACTCAGATTTGGTGGCTCAACAAGTATCAGGCAAGTGGGATTCCAAGGATCCTCTTATGGCGGCTTATCGCCGTGAAGTTGATGCCATTGCTAGACACTTCAAGGGTTACCAAGTGGAGCACATTGATCGCAGAAAGAATGAGGCGGCTGATGCTTTAAGCCGACTGGGGTCTCAGCATAAGCCGGTGCCACCTAACACTTTCTTAGATATTCTTCCTAGCCCTTCTGTCAAGTTGCCTACAAAGGAAGACTTGGCTGCTCCAAACCCGGAAGCACAATTGGTGGCGGCTCTTCACGTCATCCCAGATTGGACAGTGCCATATTTGGCTTATATGACCCGGGGCGAGTTGCCTGAGGATGAAACCTTGGCTAGACAGATAACCCGACGGTCTAAGTCAATGACAATTGCCAATGGTGAGTTGCATCATCGCAGTGTCACTGGGGCGTTTCAACGCTATGTCTCTCATGAGGAAGGTCAAGAAATTCTTCGTGAAATCCATGAAGGAGATTGTGGCCATCATGCCGGTTCAAAGTCTCTTGTGGCCAAAGCTTTCTGTCATGGATTTTATTGGCTGACGGCTCACGCTGATGCGGAGGATCTAGTCAGTAAATGTGATGGTTGCCAGAAATTCTCACGACAGGCTCACGTGCCGGCTCAAGAGTGGAGGATGATCCCAGTTACTTGGCCGTTTGCAGTCTGGGGGCTCGACATGGTTGGGCCTTTCAAAAGGTCCAAAGATAAAAAGACACACCTTCTGGTGGCGGTTGACAAATTCCCAAAGTGGGTTGAGGCAGAGCCGGTTAGGTGCCATGGAGGAGTTTTGTCAACGTGAGCATATCCGGCTTGATGTTTCATCAGTAGCTCACCCCCATTCCAATGGTCAAGCTGAAAGAGCCAATCAGGAAATCTTGAAAGGCATCAAGCCCCGGATCATGGTTCCTTTACAATGGACGCCGGGTTGTTGGGTGGAGGAGTTACACTCCGTGATATGGAGCATCAATACCACCCCTAACAGGTCTACGGGTTACACGCCTTTCTTCATGGTTTATGGAGCTGAAGCAGTTCTCCCTAGTGACATCCGTCATGACTCGCCCCGCGTGACGGCTTATGTTGAGGCTGATAATGAACAAGCATGTCAGGATGCACTTGACCTGTTAGATGATAAGCGTGACTTGGCAGCAGCCCGCTCGACGATTTACCAGCAGGACTTGCGCTGTTATCACAGCCGCCGGGTTAAGTCCAGAACCTTTCAAGAAGGTGATTTGGTGCTCCGGCTCATCCAGGATCAAACTGATTCCCACAAGTTATCCCCACCTTGGGAAGGGCCCTTTGTGGTCAGCAAGAACTTGCACAACGGGTCATACTACCTCATCGATGTTCGAGAGCACAAAGACTCACGTAAGTCGGAGGAAGAGACCCGCCAGCCATGGAATATCGCGCATCTTCGGCCTTACTATACTTGAGCCACCGGCTCTCATGATGTACATATTTTGACGATGTATATATTATGATAAGTAATAAAATAGGACCTCTGTCCTTTTCATCCTCAATGATCATATGTCTTCATCATCATAATTTTAAACGACCAATTGGGGGCTAATCGTACTCGAATCCAGCTTAACCCTTTGGTCCGGCTCATGATCGTATTCGAATCTAGCCGTTAAACCTCAAGGTCATTTGGGGGCTTCCTGTTCAAACATAGGTCGTATTCAAACCAAAGAGAACATAGCTGTCGGTACCCTCTTGATCGGCACAATGCCAAACTCACTAGGGGGCTTCTTGATCGTATTCGAATCATAGCTTAACCCCTTTTAGGTCCGACTTTGATCGTATTCGAATTAGAGTCATTAAAAAAACTCTCAAGGTCATTTGGGGGCTTCCTGTCCAAACATAGGTCGTATTCGAACCAAAGAGAACATAGCTGTCGGTAATCTTTTGATCGGCGCAACGCCAAAGCCACTGGGGGCTACATGATCGTATTCGAATCCTAGCTTAACCCCTTTGGTCCGGTTTACTAATCATATTCGAATCAGAAGCCTCAAATTTTTCTTTCTATTTGGTTTAAGTTTTTTGAAAACAATCTTTGTTTTTGTCTTGAGGTTTTTTATCCAGATCTAAGTATAAGTATGGTTTAAATTTAACCCGGCTTGGTTTTGGACGATAAGTCGCTAGCGTATGACAATCATCATACATGTGGAAGTGTTGGCTTCTAAAGGATTGGGTTATCACCCTTACTGTTCAGGTCACATGAACCGGCAGTGCAAATTCAAAATCACAGGTATGATATTATAGTTGTGTTTCAAAGTTATAATTCATAACAGGCTTATCTGTGTCTCTTCTTTCAAAATTAATGTTTGTATGTAAGATATTATGACCCGTCCTGCGGTAAGCCGCCAAGGGTTCTTGTGATCTATTTCTGTGTGCAGGACAGTTCAAAGACTTTCTTATGCATAAGGAAAACAGGTGATAAGTTTAAAGAGGGGAGAGTATCAGACGGCGGCTTAACAGTGTTGAGCACCAAAACGTGCACGAAGGCACGACAAAGCAAAGTCATTTCTACCTTATTACATGACTAGCCGAGTCAAAATGATTAAATTGTTTTCCAGCAAGGTACAAATATGAGCTGCCCGGCGGGTCAACTCTCTTGTTGGCCCGAAGCTTCCGGATCAACCCTCTCCGCTCCTCCGTCCTGTTCCCTGTCCTGGAAGGGTGATGATGACCAGGCAATGCCATTCAAAGCTTCAAATTCAGCTTCATCATCAGTTAGTCCGGCCGGGTCAACTTCAGGGGCGAAGGTATGCTTACGGATTGGAGGGATCAGGCTGGTCACTTTATAATGCGGTGTTGGAATCCTCCGATTCTCCGCGTCATAACCCGACTGGTACCTGGTGAGATCCGCCTCATTAGCAACTAGGGTGGCCACAAGGCATGTTTCTGTTGGGGAACGTAGTAATTTCAAAAAAATTCCTACGCACACGCAAGATCATGGTGATGCATAGCAACGAGAGGGGAGAGTGTTGTCCATGTACCCTCGTAGATCGAAAGCGGAAGCGTTAGCACAAGGCGGTTGATGTAGTCGTACGTCTTCAAGATCCGACCGATCAAGTACCGAACGCACGGCACCTCCGAGTTCAGCACACGTTCAACCCGATGACGTCCCTCGAACTCCGATCCAGCCGAGTGTTGAGGGAGAGTTTCGTCAGCACGACGGCGTGGTGACGATGATGATGTTCTACCGATGCAGGGCTTCGCCTAAGCACCGCTATAGTATTATCGAGATGGACTATGGTGGAGGGGGGCACCGCACATGGCTAAAAGATCAAACGATCAATTGTTGTGTCTAGGGTGCCCCTGCCCCCGTATATAAAGGAGCAAGGGGGAGAGGTGCGGCCGGCCAGGAGGGGCGCGCCAGGAGGAGTCCTACTCCCACCGGGAGTAGGACTCCTTCCCTTTTCCTTGTTGGACTAGGAGTGAAGGGGGAAAGAGGAGGGAGAGAGGAAGGAAAGGGGGGGCGCCGCCCCCCTCTCCTTGTCCTATTCGGGCCAGGGGGGAGGGGCGCGCGGCCCTGCCCTGGCCGCCTCTCCTCTCTTCCACTAAGGCCCAATATGGCCCATTAAGCCCCCGGGGGGTTCCGGTAACCTCCCAGTACTCCGGTAAAATTCCGATTTCACCCGGAACACTTCCGATATCCAAACATAGGCTTCCAATATATCAATCTTCATGTCTCGACCATTTCGAGACTCCTCGTCATGTCCGTGATCACATCTGGGACTCCGAACAACCTTCGGTACATCAAAACATATAAACTCATAATATAATTGTCATCGAAAATTTAAGCGTGCGGACCCTACGGGTTCGAGAACTATGTAGACATGACCGAGACACGTCTCCGGTCAATAACCAATAGCGGAACCTGGATGCTCATATTGGCTCCCACATATTCTATGAAGATCTTTATCGGTCAGACCGCATAACAACATACGTTGTTCCCTTTGTTATCGATATGTTACTTGCCCGAGATTCGATCGTCGGTATCTCAATACCTAGTTCAATCTCGTTACCGGCAAGTGTCTTTACTCGTTCCGTAATACATCATCCCGCAACAAACTCATTAGTTGCCATGCTTGCAAGGCTTAAGTGATGTGCATTACCGAGAGGGCCCAGAGATACCTCTCCAACAATCGGAGTGACAAATCCTAATCTCGAAATACGCCAACCCAACAAGTACCTTCGGAGACACCTGTAGAGCACCTTTATAATCACCCAGTTACGTTGTGACGTTTGGTAGCACACAAAGTGTTCCTCCGGTAAACGGGAGTTGCATAATCTCATAGTCATAGGAACATGTATAAGTCATGAAGAAAGCAATAGCAACATACTAAACGATCGAGTGCTAAGCTAACGGAATGGGTCAAGTCAATCACATCATTCTCCTAATGATGTGATCCCGTTAATAAAATGACAAGCCATGTCAATGGCTAGGAAACTTAACCATCTTTGATCAACGAGCTAGTCAAGTAGAGGCATACTAGTGACACTCTGTTTGTCTCTGTATTCACACATGTATTATGTTTCCGGTTAATACAATTCTAGCATGAATAATAAACATTTATCATGATATAAGGAAATAAATAATAACTTTATTATTGCCTCTAGGGCTTCAATTTCCTTCCCACAGGCGGCGAAGTCCTCCTGTTCAAATGATGTGCCATCCTCCTTAAGGCTTGGATATCCAATGGCAATGTCAACCGGGTCTAACTCCGGTAGCTACGCCTTGGCCCGGCTTAAAGCAACCACGGCTCTGGCTCTTGCAGATGATCGCCTTAATTCATTGAACCGCTGGGGCAGCACACAAAGCTGCTTTAGCACATCCACCAGGAGTGTGGGGACTTCGTTTGACAGGGCAACTGTGGCCAAGGCACGCTGAGATCCAGTATAAAGTTGTTCCATGAGTGTGTAAACCGCCTTCAGCTTCACCAGCATGTTCTGGTTGAGGTTGGAGCTCCTGGGGCCTGCATACCAATATCAGGTGAGTTAATGACAATTCATATGATCACTAGAAAGATTCAATATTTGACACTCGCAGGGCGACTTACCAAAGATTGCTGAGACCATCTGAGATACATGGCGTTTTAAGCCGGACAATTCAGTAGTCACCTCTTCAAGAGCTATTTCTGCTGTTTCAGCTCGTTGGGTTAAGGCAATTTTTTCTTCAGCCCAGGCCTTCTTCTCAACCTCAAACTCGGATTTCAATTTCTCTTGTTCAGCCACACTGAATTCAAATTTGGAATTGGCCTTTTGAGTTTCAGTCTCCTGAGCCTCCAGACGGTTCTTCAATTCAGACAGTTCTGATTGAAGTTGAGTAGTGGTGGCCTGTCAAATACCGGGTCAAAAATCATCAATATTAGCATACAATATTAAGTCCCAAGCCTTATGCAAGCAACAACACTTGGCACTTGGGGGCTAATGTCTAACAAAGGTTTTATCTAAGTGGCGGTTCATGAGAGTAAGTCCCAAGCACTTTGCAAGCAAGAGTACTTGGCACTTGGGGGCTAATGCATATTGCTATTAAATCTACACAAGGACTATATTCTGCACAAGCATATGAAGGACCGGCTCATTCATGTTGATTAAACCGGCCCTTGGGGACTACGGAGTTAGCCGGATTTTTTACAGGTTTGACCAAAGGATATTTCTAATGCTTCTACATCTGTTCTAAGTCTATAGCATATTCATCATAAGCAATAGACTTGGGGCTGGCATAGTAACGATAATTCAGTGAAGGGAAGAGTTTATACCTCAAATTTCAAGTGCATTTGCTTCACCATATCAACTTCGAGGTCACGGCTGCTGTGCACTTGGCTAAGATAGCCAGAAAAAACTTCCCCAATGCTCATGTGAGTATAATCAGCAATGTCAAATCTGACCTTACGGCAGAACACTTGGCTAGCACAGTAGGTCTCCCCGGCTCAGTGTAGCTAGTCTTGGTGATTTCAACATCAACATCTTGTGGGTCATCTATCTTGGCCGGGCTAGAGACTTCAGGGTTTTCAGAGCCATCGGTGGCTTGATCGGCAGGCAGGCCAGTAGTTGACGTTGGCATATCCTGCGCCGGTTCAAGCGGCGGCTCAGGAACAGAGGCCTTAGGCGCGACCGTCTGGAGTTCCGGCTCTTTGAAGGTTGGCTCTTCGGCCGGCTTGTTCTTCTTCTCCCTCTTGATGGGCTTTGCTTTTCCGCTGTATAAAGATCAAAAAATCAGTACAAACATAAAGAATCGAAATGAATACAGGATAAGTAAATCATCATTACCCTGGAGCGGTTTTAAAAGCCGGCATGTTGGACTGGAGTGAGTCGCTGGAGGAAGGTGAAGTTTCGTGATAATTCAAGTCAGAAGAGTTGAGTGGTTGATAAGTGAGACCCGCCAAAGGATGAGAAGGAGTTAAGTCGGAGGTGACCTCGTTCCGGCGCTTCCTTGGTGTATTTGGTAAGCCGAAGGAGAGTTCCGTGTCCTTGCTGGTCCGGGTCTACCTCCAGTTCTCATGAATCTGTCGCTTCAAAAGAAATTGAGGATCTTGATAAGCTAAAGGGTGTGAAAATCTTACTTTCCGGGTTAGTCTTCGGATTTTCTGTCTTGGCAAAGGCTCGGAGTCGGAGGAAATAATAGTTACCTCTTCATCCACTCCATGACTCATTCTCGTGTCCTCCTGATGATAATCAGTGCCAATAAGGTGGTTAAAAAAGGAGCCTAGAGAATCAAGAGCTACCTTCAACTCAGAGGTATCTCCTAGTCGAAGCAAATCAGAGGCGTTGGTCTTATTTCCTTTCTTCTTGGCGGCGGTTTTTCTGGCGGCTCTCTTGGCCTTCCTCGCTCTCTTTGCAGCTTCATGATCGTACTTTGTCTTCCAAAATTTGTTATCAGCCTATGAAAATCAGCGAAGTTTGAGTAAAGACAAAAACATCAAGGATGAAGGTAAAAATACTTAGTTTGGCGGCTTACCGCTAGAGCCGGGTTGGCTTTGCGGAAAGGGCTTAAGCCCACCTTGCCACAGTCTGCTAGGCTTTCATTCAAGAGCGACTTTGTCATATCATCGATGACGTCGTCAGGTAAATTATCAGGGCTGTGCCGCAGAGGATCATTCTTCTCACCCGTATAAGTACACATCAAACCAGAGCGACGGCTCAATGGAATGATCCGCCAGGCAAGCCAAACCCGGACCAAGTCGATACTGATACGTCTCCGTCGTATCTACTTTTCCAAACACTTTTGCCCATGTTTTGGACTCTAACTTGCATGATTTGAATGGAACTAACCCGGACTGACACAGTTTTCAGCAGACTTTCCATGGTGTTATTTATGTGCAGAAACAAAAGTTCTCGGAATGACCTAAAACTCCACGGAACATCTTTTTGGAAAATATTAAAAATTATGGAAGAAAAATCCATGTTAGGGGGCCCACACCCTGTCCACGAGGGTGGGGGGGCGCGCCCCCTGCCTCGTGGGCCCCCTGACGCTCCACCGACCTCAACTCCAACTCCATATATTCACTTTCGGAGAGAAAAAAAATCAAGGAGAAGGATTCATCGCATTTTACGATACGGAGCCGCCGCCAAGCCCTAAAACCTCTCGGGAGGGCTGATCTGGAGTCCGTTTGGGGCTACGGAGAGGGGGATTCGTCGCCGTCGTCATCATCAACCATCCTCCATCACCAATTTCATGATGCTCACCGCTGTGCGTGAGTAATTCCATCGTAGGCTTGCTGGACGGTGATGGGTTGGATGAGATTTATCATGTAATCGGGTTAGTTTTGTTAGGGTTTGATCCCTAGTATCCACTATGTTCTGAGATTGATGTTGCTATGACTTTGCTATGCTTAATGCTTGTCACTAGGGCCCGAGTGCCATGATTTCAGATCTGAACCTATTAAGTTTTCATGAATATATGTGAGTTCTTGATCCTATCTTGCAAGTCTATAGTCACCTACTATGTGTTATGATCCGGCAACCCCGAAGTGACAATAATCGGGACCACTCCCGGTGATGACCATAGTTTGAGGACTTCATGTATTCACTATGTGTTAATGCTTTGTTCCGGTACTCTATTAAAAGGAGGCCTTAATATCCCTTAGTTTCCATTAGGACCCCGCTGCCACGGGAGGGTAGGACAAAAGATGTCATGCAAGTTCTTTTCCATAAGCACGAATGACTATATTCGGAATACATGCCTACATTACATTGATGAATTGGAGCTAGTTCTGTGTCACCCTATGTTATGATTGTTACATGATGAACCGCATCCGGCATAATTCTCCATCACCGATCCAATGCCTACGAGCTTTTCACATATTGTTCTCCGCTTATTTACTTTTCCGTTGCTATTGTTACAATCACTACAAAACCCAAAAATATTACTTTTGCTACCGTTACCGTTACTTCCATACTACTTTGCTACTAAAGACTTTGCTGTAGATACTAAGTTATCCAGGTGTGGTTGAATTGACAACTCAACTGCTAATACTTGAGAATATTCTTTGGCTCCCCTTGTGTCGAATCAATAAATTTGGGTTGAATACTCTACCCTCGAAAACTGTTGTGATCCCCTATACATGTGGGTTATCAGATACCACTTAAACCATTCCCTAAAAGAGCCTTGATTTTAGCCATGGTGGAGGCGAGTTTCTGGCGATCATGTAACGCCCACGATGCGGCTATATCTCCCACGTGTCGAGGCACGACTTAGAGGCATAACCGCATTGTGGTATTGTCGCAAGAAGGGTTATCTTCACACAATCCCATGTAATGAACAAGAATGGGATAACGAGAGTTGGCTTACAATCGCCACTTCACACAATACATAAATATAATTCATACACCATACAAAATCCACACATAGAACGACTACGGTCAAATCCAAATGAAAATAAGATAACCCCAAATGCTAGATCCCCGATCGTCCCAACTGGGCTCCACTACTGATCATCGGGAAAAGAAACATAATAACGACCACGTTCCTCGTCGAACTCCCACTTGAGCTCGGTTGCATCATCTGCACTGGCATCGTCGGCACCTGCAACTGTTTTGGTAGAATCTGTGAGTCTCGAGGACTCAGCAATCTCACACCCGCGAGATCAAGACTATTTAAGCTTATAGGAAAGGATAGTGTAATGAGGTGGAGCTGCAGCAGGCACTAAGAATATATGGTGGCTAACATACGCAAAAGAGAGCGAGAAGAGAAGCAACGCAACAATCGTGAAGCTAGAAATGATCAAGAAGTGATCCTGAAACTACTTACGTTCATGCATAACTCAAACCGTGTTCACTTCCCGGACTCCGCCGAGAAGAGACCATCACGGCTACACACACGGTTGATGTATTTTAATTAAGTCAAGTGACAAGTTCTCTACAACCGGAAATTAACAAATTCCCATCTGCCTCATAACCGCGGGCACGGCTTTCGAAAGATAATACCCTGCAGGGGTGTCCCAACTTAGCCCATTATAAGCTCTCACGGCCAACGAAGGATAAACCTTCTCCCGGAAAGAGCCGATCAGTCTCGGAATCCCGGTTTACAAGACATTTCGACAATGGTAAAACAAGACCAGCAAGACCACCCACTGTGCCGACAAATCCCGATAGGAGCTGCACATATCTCGTTCTCAGGGCACACTGGATAAGCTAAGCGTACAGGTACCAACGTAACCCAAGTTGCCAAGGGACGGTCCCGCACGGTGCTCTAGTTTGGACCAATACTCGGAGGAGCACTGGCCCGGGGGTTAAAATAAAGATGACCCTCGGGCTCGCGAAAACCCAAGGGAAAAAGGCTTAGGTGGCAAATGGTAAAACCAAGGTTGGGCCTTGCTGGAGGAGTTTTATTCAAGGCGAACTGTTAAGGGGGTCCCATAAATCACCCAACCGCGTAAGGAACGCAAACTCAAGGAACATAAAACCGGTATGACGGAAACTAGGGCGGCAAGAGTGGAACAAAACACCAGGCATAAGGCCAAGACTTCCACCCTTTACCAAATATATAGATGCATTAATTAAATAAGTGATATTGTGATATTCCAAAATATCCATGTTCCAACATGGAACCAACTTCAACTTCACCTGCAACTAGCAACGCTATAAGAAGGGCTGAGCAAAAGCGGTAACTTAGCCAAACAACGGTTTGCTAGGGAAAGGATGGTTAGAGGCTTGACATGGCAATATGGGAGGCATGATATAGCAAGTGGTAGGTAGCACAGCATGGCAATAGAACGAACAACTAGCAAAGCAAAGATAGAAGTGATTTCGAGGGTATGGTCATCTTGCGTGCAAGGTTCTCAGAGTTGTCGAAAGCTTGATCCTCGTAAGCGTACTCAACAGGTTCCTCGTTCACGAACTCGTCTCCCGGCTCTACCCAAAATAATAACACAAGCAACGGAACCACAATCAATCACGAGAAATGCACAAGCAACATGATGCAAAACATGCATGATATGCGGGATATGATATGCGATGCATATGCGTGCTCCGGAAGAAAAAGGATGAACAAGGCAGTAACTTGGCAAACCAAGCATGCCACTGGAAAGATGAGATGATTTCAGTCGAAATTGATAAAAAGATCACCGGAAACAGATGCACGGTTTGCAAATGGCAAGCAAAACAAGAATGACACGAATCTGTGATTAACAGCAAGATAGCACTTAGAACGCAACAAGTAACTATGCTACAGCACTCCAACATAGCAACAAAGCATATGACAGTAATCTACAAAAGATGAACACTGAGCTACGGCTAGATCACAACATAACAGGTTCAAACAAGCATGGCAAAAGTGCAAAAGATATCAGGTTCACAGACTTAGTGAAATTACTGGACATGGCTGAAACAGCATCAGGTAGCAATGTTCAGAGCAAGAAAAACACATGCTACAGGAACATGACAAAGCAAAACAAGGAATGGCATGAATCTACTAAATGCATAGAACAAAAGTCCCTTACTGACCATGAGCCAAAAAGGATCAGAAGATATGATGGCACCCATGTAAACATAGCAAGTTTCGTTAACAGGTTTCATACTTAGCAGAAAACAGAGCATGGCAGAAACAGTATTATGAAGGCATCTTTGTGAGCTTGATGCACTCACCACAAAGTAATTCTGACAAAACAAGCATACCTACAGCAAGATGGCATGTTTATGAAGCTATCCATGACAAGATCAAAGTCATAGCATGAATGAAACAACTACAACAACCTTGGCAAAATTGAATAACACGTAAACAATCTGCCAGAAATATTTTATAGCAAAAGTAGAGCAAGATTAAGACATGCTATGGCACTCCATAATTGCAAACAGGGGCATTGATGGATAGAGCACAACTATATCTACAAAACATCCTTACTGAACATTACCAAACGGAGCATGGATCTCTCTGTAGCCACATGGTTACATAGCAACAAAATAACAGCAGTCACAGACTTGGTAAAATTACTAAGTCCCTGAAATCAGAAACATCACAAAGCCTAGTTTGCATGCTTGTGCTAGTCACCACAGAGATCACAAAAATACATGGCATACACCTCTGTAAAGATGGCATGGCATACATCAAAACACATGTAGAGCTCATGCTCATAAGGTGCACACATCAAATGCAACAAAAATAACATCCTCATGTTCAGATAAGTAGCAGCAGTTAACAGCATATAGCACTCTTGCATCAGAGATTTGGGAATCAAGATGGACTCAAATAAACATGGCATAATGGAACAAAATTAAGAGCATCTCGTAATGAACATTTCGACATATTACACGCAGGAAACGGAGCTATATGCAGAGAGTTATGATGCAATGAACAGGAGCATGTAATGCAAAAACTTTAGGACTTGGAGGAAATCGGGGAGGGGAAGAAGGTCAACCCTCTCGGTCGGATCCAGATCGGATCGGGCTCGAGCTCGATGCTCGCCGGCAGTGGAGGCGACGGCCGGCGTGGAAGAGGGAGGAGGCGCCGGAGAGCTCGGGGGAGACGGGGCCGGAGCGGAGGACGACGGCGGCGGGGGTCGGCGACGCCAGGCGGAGCGGCGCGGGCACCGAGGTGGCGGCGTGGCGCGGCGGCGCTGGCTCGGGAGGACGGCGGCAGATGGCGGCGACGGGATCCGGCGGCAGCGCGGGGAGCCGTGGGAGGAGCGGCGGGCGCGCGGGCGCTGCGGGCGAGGCACGGGCCGCGCGGGCAACGTACGGGCCCGGCGGGCCGGCAGCACGGGGAACGACGCGGGGCCACGTGGCAGGCTGGGAGTGGCCGGGCACGGCGGCGGGTTTTTGTCCGGCGCCGGGCGGACACGTCCGGCGGCGCGGAGGAGCGGGCTAGGGTTTCGGGGATCCGGAATTTCGGAGGGGGGAAGGTGTTTTATAGGTAGAGGGAGCTAGGAGACTCCAAATGGAGCACGGTTTTTGCCCACACGATCGTGATCGAACGACCTAGAGCATGGAAGAGACTTAGAGGGGTTTTGGGCTGTTAGGAGGGCGGTTTTGCTGCAACACACAAAAGGACTTTGCGGTTACCCGGTTAACTGTTGGAGCACCAAACGACCTCCAAATGGAACGAAACTTGACAGGTGGTCTACCGGTGGTATACCAAGGCCACTTGACAAACCTTGGTCCATTCCGAGAACGTTTAACACCCGCTCACGAAAAGAAACAAGAGGGGTGCGCCGGTGCATGTGGGAGTGCCGGATTGCAAAACGGACAACGGGGAAAATGCTCGGATGCATGAGACGAACACGTATGCAAATGAGATGCACATGATGACATGATATGAGATGCATGACATGAACAAAAATGCAAAACGAAAACGAAACCCAACCACGAAGGGAATATCATAACACAGCCAAAAATGGCAAGAGTTGGAGTTACACATATGGAAAGTTACATCTGGGGTGTTACAGATCAGCAGCGGACAACTTGTCTAGAAGAGGATGATTAGACTCGAGGCGCAGGGCGCAAAAGCCGGGCAGAGGGTTCTCATTAGCCCGAGAAGTGTCTTGGCAATAGAACCATGTCTGGTTCCCGTCTTTGGGGTGACTTGGTGGATTCGCATAAGGAAAAAGGGCGTCTCTCCGTCGTTGGATTGAGACCCCGCCAAGCTCCAAGCTAGCCCTGTTGGCACATTCATTCTGGCGGTTCAAATAACATAACTCTCTGAAGAGTAGCAAGCTGGGTTCTTCCCCAAGATACACCTCACAGAACACTTGAAAGTTGCAAATATTAGACATGGAGTTGGGTCCGATGTCTTGAGGACGGAGGTCAAAAAAGTGTAGGACGTCTCTGAAGAATTTTGAGCCGGGTGGTGAAAAGCCCCGGTTCATGTGGTCAGTAAACATGACGACTTCCCCCTCCTTGGGCTGAGGCTTTTCCTCGGTTGGATCAGGCGCACGGTATGACATGACTTCCTTCTTTGGCAGATAGATGGTTGTCACAAAATCATCAAGAGTGTGATCAGTGACGATGGATGGGTCCCAGTCGCATGAAGTGCTAGTTTTGGGTGGCATTGTGAAGAAGGAAGCCTAACAAAGAGTGAAATTGCCGGTTCAAATTTAAGCCGGAGGAAAAACATTACAGTACATATTCAAGATGGCGGCTTATAAAGGGGCCTAATGGTATATGGCTAAATTATGTCAAGTTATTTAAGCCGCCATGAGTGCCATGAGCAGTCAAGTTATCTAAACCGCCATGAGTTGTTAAGGTTATCAATTGAGCATTGCAATTTTAAGCCGGTGGTAAGAGCCGCCATGGCTAGGTGGATCTAACAAATGCAATTTTTGCCTAAGTGTTACACAAACAAGTTTCACAGGCTGCAGCTATTACTTTGGATCAACGGCTGTTCAGGAAAAGAAAAATAAATCTAGACCCAAAAACCAGTACAGATGAGTTCATGTGCTTTCACAAGATTTTTCTTCCAGGAAAGGGGATCTACTGATATCAAAAGTGGAAATAAAACAACTACCGCATTGGTTGAACACCGTTTTCAGATCAAAGAAGCTCGCGGTACAGCCTGGAAGATGAACTACGATGAACTAGGAAGAACACAGAGAAACTCGCAAACCCTAATGCGGATCTGAGGTATGGGAAGGCAGAAACTTACAGCTGCAGATCTACTGCGGAGGGTCGCCGTCGTTCTCTGGATCGACTCAGGTTGATGCAGCGGCCGAGGTTGAGGAAGACGAGGTGCTCTGCGGCGGTGGTGGAGCTCAAGCGGCAGAAGGGTTGCGAGAGGAAGAAGACGCTGCAAAGGGGGAGAATGAGGAAAGACCGGTTGTGCCTATTTATAAGGAAAGACTCTTAAGTGGGCACGAAAAATGAGGAGGCCGAAAATATGGTTATCCAGCTACCAGGACGCCTCGATTCTCGGGATGGTCATTAAGATAAGGATCCGTTGAGATACGTTGGATAAAGTGTGAAGTAATGGCAGATGACGTCATGGCGGGTTATGACAAATCCAGAAGATGACATCATGGCGGGTTACAAATTCTCGCACAATGAAGAGCAGAAGATTTTCTATAAGTGTTGAAGATTGACATGAACCAGTTCAAATCAATCTGGGGCCTAATGTTGGGGATATAACTATTAGGTATGACCCGCCTAGGAGGGGCTGGGTTATACCTATGGCGATTCATGAAGCCCAAGACAACTCTGGAAGATGGCGGTTCAGTTAAGGGCCCAAGGCCCAAAGGCGACTCAAGGCCCGTAGAGATAAACCGCCATATGTACATAACTTGCATTGTAAGGCGGGGATAGTTAGAGACCGAGACGGACACTGTTTATGAGCCAGCCGAGACCCTGTGAGCCGCTGGACGTCGACCTCTGTATATAAAGGGACGACCCGGCGGCGGTTCAGGGCAAGTAACATCAGATCGAAAGCTAGGTCAAGCGGATTCGCTCCCTAGTATTGGAAACATAAGCAATACCACCTCAAACTGGATTAGGCATTTACCTTCACCGCAAGGGACTGAACCAGTATAAACCCTCGTGTCCTTTGTCCCGTTTTAACCCCTTTAAGCTTCCTAGTTGCGATGGCTCCACGATTAAGTCCTTTCACTAGGACATCTGCCGTGACAATTCCACGACAAGACCCATATATGATGAGCTGCCCTGATGACCCACAAGTATAGGGGATCAATTGTAGCTCTTTTCGATAAGTAAAAATGTCGAAACCAACTAGGAGCAGAAGGAAATGACAAGTGGTTTTCAAGAAGGTAATGTCTGAAACTGATGAAATTGTAAGTAACAGAGTAGTTTGATAGCAAGATAATTTGTAACAGGCAAGTAACGATGATAGTAGCAAAAGTGAAGCAAGATAGCCCAATCCTTTTGAGGCAAAGGCTAGGCCAAAATGGTCTCTTATGATAAGCAAAGCGTTCTTGAGGGTACACGGGAATTTCATCTAGCCACTTTCACCATGTTGATTCGATTAGTGTTCGCTACTTTGATAATTTGATATGTGGGTGGACCGGTGCTTAGGTGTTGTTCTTACTTGAACAAACCTCCTACTTATGATTAACCCTCCCGCAAGCATCCGCAACTACGAGAAAAGTATTAAGAATAAATTCTAACCATAGCATTAAACTTTTGGATCCAATCGGTCCCTTACAGAATAGCGCACAAACTGGGGTTTAAGCTTCTGTCACTCTCGCAACCCATCATCTAATTGCTACTCCACAATGCATTCCCTTAGGCCCAAATATGGTGAAGTGTCATGTAGTCGACGTTCACATGACACCACTAAGGGAATCACAACATACATACTATCAAAATATCGAACACATATCAAGTTCACATGATTACTTGCAACATGATCTCTCCCGTGACCTCAAAAACAAAAGTAACTACTCACAAATGATAACCATGCTCAAGATCAAAGGGGTATTAAATAGCATATTGGATCCAAACATACAATCTTCCACCAAATAAACCATATAGTAATCAACTACAAGATGTAATCAACACTACTAGTCACCCACAAGCACCAATCTATAGTTCCGGTACAAAGATTGAACACAAGAGATGAACTAGGGTTTGAGAGGAGATGGTGCTTGTTGAGGATATAACCCTTAGAGTCACCCGCCCGGCGGGGCCGGGCTACACATAAGGGTCATCACCTGAAGCCCGGCGGTAAGCTTGAAGACGGCGGGCCGAAGATGGGCTTAAGACCCGGAGATGGCTTAAGGCCCATAGCTACAACCGCCATTATGGTAGAACTTGTAGCGTAAGGCAAGAATAGTTGAGAGTCCGAGCCGGACACTCTTATGAGCCGGCCGGGACTCTGAGAGCTGCTGGGCGTTAACCTCCCTATATAAAGGGACGACCTGGCAGCGGTTTAGGGGGAAGAGACATCTCATCGAGAGCCAGGCATAGCAGTTAAGCTCCCTGGTCATCGAAACCTAAATCAACACCTCCTCAACTGGACGTAGGCTTTTACCTTCACCGTAAGGGGCCGAACCAGTATAAACCCTCGTGTTCCTTGTCCCGTTAACCCCTTCAAGCTTCCTAGCAGCGATGGCTCCACGACTAAGTCCTAGCTTGAGGACATCTGCCGTGACAATTCCACGACAGTTGGCGCCCACCGTGGGGCCAGCGCATGGTGGATTTGAGTTCTTGAAGGGCAGCTTCGAAGGGCTCAAGGGATACGCCGTGCGCCGGATGAACAAGAGTCATCGCGGCAAGATCTACATCGACGATGCAAACTGGGGCCCCGACGCCGGCTCAATTGAGTACGGGTACCGGGTCCCCTTTGGCGGAATTCATGTTTTCATTGGCAAGATTGGTGAGCCGGGCCCTGAGCCGGATCTCTGCGCCGATCTCATCGAGACGGCTCAGCGCGCACGACCCGCCTGGGCCCTGCCTGCCTTGAAGCATGCTTTTGTGGGCTGTATCCATGGAGGGCTCCATGATGGATCTGGATCTGGTGATGAGACGGCCGCCGGCTCTGACGGCGAGTCATCCACAGATGAGTCAAACTCGTTGTATCAACTTCAAGATGGCAGGCTCATGGGTTGTTCCGATAGTGACAGTATTCCGGACCCGTTTGAGCCGCCGAGCCGGGTTGGAATCTTCATGGCCGGTGCGCAGCCTATTCAGAACCCTGCTGCTGGAGCAGGAAACCCGGTGACCTCGCCAGCTCAGGTGCTGATGGATCTCACGAACAAGATGACGGCTCTGTTGACCGCCGCGGTTGACCCGGCGGATCAAGCTCAGCATGACGCGGAGGTGGCGCAGTTAAAGTTAGATCTAGTGAAAGCCAAGGAGGATCTGGCAGCGGAAGGGATCAGCATGGCTGCGGAGAGGGCGGCTCTCGACGCTCAGACTCAGTTGATTCAGGCGTAGTCCTTCCGACTCACGATGGATCAGAACACGTCCAATGAGGTCATGAGAAGGAGGCATCAGAAGGCCCAGTCTTGGCTCCCTCCGGTCTACGATCCTCGAAATCTCTTCAACACGCCAGGTGCAGGGTCCAGTAACCCGCCAGGGATCATAGTGCCTGGGTCTGGGACCCCTGTTCAGCCACAAGTGATGGGGCCTCCCCGGGTGAGCCCTGCCCCGCCTCAGTATGTACCGATACCGCCGGGTCATTATGCTAACCCGCTGGAGAACATGGTCACCGCAGCAGCACGGCTGGCGGCCCTCCCAATTGACGGCGACTCTCCAACGGCTATTGAAACCCGCCGGGTCAGGGAACTCCTTCAGACAGCGCTGGCACAGCAAGAGGCGTACTCTTACAGCTGGGACAGGATCCACTCGACCCCTCGTCCAGGCCGGAGCCCGAGTTATAGCAGACACATGGTCTCAGCGACCGGCTCAACTAATGTCCGACGCCATGACCCGCCCCCTGTCCATGGCCCGGCTCATAACGGAGCTTTTCACGCAGCATACCAAGACAGAGCACGGCAAGAGGCGGAGCAGGTGCCTCAGTTGACGGCTTACCAGACCCCCCGGCTTATCCGACGACTTCCGTCGACGTGGGTATCCCTACGAGGACTGGAGGTGTCCCTTGCTTAGTGCCAGCTCTCCGCAACAAACGTCTACCCAAAGACTTCAAAGGCCCTAGGAAGGTGCCTAATTACACGGCTGACTTACAACCCGCAGCCTGGATCGAAAGCTACGAGATGGCCATGGAACTACTGGAGGTCAGTGAAGCGGCAATGGCCAAGTACTTCACCATGATGCTAGGTGGGACCGCCCGCACTTGGTTGAAAGGGCTACCGCCGAATTCTATTGGATCTTGGGCTAAGCTGAAGGCCCGGTTCATACAAAACTTCAAAGACACCTGTAGGCAGTCTATGTCAATAGTGGATTTGACTAACTGTAAACAGCAGGAGGGTGAGTCTATGACACATTGGGTTCGCCCGGTCAAAGAAATCATACATTCATCGGATAAGATGGACGCCGGCTCTGCGGTCTTGATGTTGGCGCAAAATTGTCGTTTTCTGCCCCTGAAGATGAAACTCGGGCGGCTTAAGCGCGACTGCAATGATATGGGTACGCTGATGGCGGCTCTCGTCAAGTACGCCGATTCTGATAGTACCAAGGACCCCGCTTTGGATGACGAAAGGACAGGGAAGGGAAAGAAGAACGGCAATGGCAAGGGTCCTCAGCATAACCCGGGGAACCAAGGAGGTGGCAAGCGTAAGGCCGACGGCAGCCTAGAGTTCGTGGCCAACGCCAGCTCACAGGGTAATAGCCAGAGACGCAAGGGGAGGCCCCCTCCCCGAGCCGGCAGGTCAGGCCCGATGCTGGAGCAGCTGTTGAATGAGCCCTGTCCAAGGCATGGCTCTAGAGAGAAGCCAGCTACTCATCTGTGGAAGGATTGTGCAATCATGAAGGCCTTTAAGAATTCCAACGCCTTTAACGGCAACAATGGCCCGGGCGGTGGCTCAGGCGCCGGCGGCTTTCATGGCCCGGGCGGCGGCTCAAATTCTAATCCTCAGAACGGTCAAGGGGGCTTTAATCAACAGTCTGGCCAGGGTCATCAACAGCAGCAGGGGGGTTATCAGACCAATCCAAAGCAGCTTAGCGGTGGACAGTATCATGTATTTACCACCAGTCTGTGTAAGCGAGATCAGAAGCTTCATAAGAGGGCTGTGAATGCTGTTGAGCCGGCGGTTTCGCGCTACTTACGGTGGTCTGAGCAGCCTATAGTGTGGAGTAGGGAGGATCACCCTCCCCGGGTGGATAATCCGGGTCACTTGGCCTTGGTGGTGGCTCCTCAGGTGGGAGGATATAAGTTCACTAAGGTGCTCATGGATGGAGGCAGCAGCATCAACATCCTCTATTATGAGACTTTCCGACGTATGGGGTGATTGATAAGAACCTCAGCCAGTCAAAAACTATTTTCCATGGTGTAGTACCTGGCAAGTCGGCTTATCCAGTCGGCTAGATTGAGTTGGAAGTGGCCTTTGGAGACGAGCACAACTACAGGGTGGAAAAATTGAGCTTTGAGGTGGTCAAGATAAGAAGCCCGTATCATGCCATATTCGGGCGGCCGGCTTACGCCAAGTTCATGGCACGGCCGTGTTACGTGTATTTGCAGCTCAAAATGCCGGGTCTCAATGGGACCATTACGGTTCATGGCAGCCGGAAGGTGGCCTTGGAGTGTGAGGAAGGCGATGCAGCTTATGCAGAATCTGTTTGTGCAACAGAGGAGTTAAAATTCTACAAGGACAATGTTGACCCAACAGATATGACCTCTCTGAAAAAGCCGACTACAGAGCATGAGTCGGCAATGAAATTTAAGTCGGCTGATGAGACTAAACTTGTTGATTTCGTTCCAGGTGATTCATCTCAGTAGTTTAGCATCAGTGCCAATCTGGATCCAAAATAGGAAGGCGCGCTAATCGAGTTCATCCGTGAGAATAGGGAAATTTTTGCACGGAAACCTTCTGACATGCCAGGTGTACCTAGAGAACTCACTGAGCACACTCTCAATGTTGATTCGAAATTTAAGCCGGTCAGGCAATTCCTTCGGCGGTTTAATGAAGAGAGGCGGAAAGCTATTGGTGAAGAGGTGGCCCGGCTCTTGGCAGCCGGGTTTATTGTTGAAGTCTTTCACCCAGAGTGGTTAGCTAACCCGGTGCTCGTGCTCAAGAAGAACGGCACCTGGCGGATGTGTGTGGACTACACGGACTTAAACAAGGCGTGTCCGGCTGATCCTTTTGCCCTTCCCCGTATTGATCAAATCATTGATGCCACGGCGGGTTGTGAGCGCTTAAGCTTCTTGGATGCTTATTCCGGATATCATCAGATTAAAATGGCAGTTAAGGACCAGGAGAAGACGGCGTTCATCACTCCCTTTGGAGCCTTCTGCTATGTGTCTATGCCCTTTGGACTCAAGAGTGCACAGGCGACTTATCAGCGTTGCGTGCAGAACTGTCTTCATAACCAGATTGGGCGAAATGTTCATGCTTATGTGGATGACATTGTGGTTAAATCCAGGAAGGAGGAAACTTTGATAGATGATCTGAGGGAAACCTTTGATAATCTCCGGGTCTACAAGATTATGCTTAACCCGGCCAAGTGTGTTTTTGGTGTTCCTGCAGGCAAGCTCTTGGGTTTCTTGGTTTCTAACAGAGGCATTGAAGCTAACCCGGAGAAGATCAAAGCCATCACCTCCCTGGCTAAGTCGGCGTGTATAAATGACGTCCAGCGCTTGGCGGGTCGTATCGCTGCATTAAGCCGTTTTATAAGCCGTTTGGGGGAGAAGGCCATGCCTTTATACCAGTTGATGAAGAAAACTGATGACTTTGTCTGGAATGATGTAGCTAATACTGTTTTTGAGGATTTGAAGAGACAGCTGGCCGAGCCCCCAGTCCTTGCTGCTCCGGTGGACAAGGAGCCTTTATTGCTGTCTGTGGCTGCTAACACACGAGCCGTCAGTGTGGCCGTGGTGGTGGAGCGCAAGGAAGAGGGTAAGGAGCATCCGGTTCAGCGGCCGGTTTATTATGTCAGCGAAGTACTTGTTGAGTCCAAGCAGCGGTATCCGCATTGGCAGAAGCTTGTTTATGGTGTGTTCATGGCAAGCCGGAAACTTAAGCATTATTTCCAGGGTCACCCCATCACTGTGGTCAGTTCTGCCCCCCTTGGAGATATCATTCAAAACAGAGAGGCCACGGGGAGAGTGGCTAAGTGGGCTATAGAGCTCGGACCTCATGGTCTGAAATACGGGCCACGCACTACTGTTAAATCTCAGGCCTTGGTGGATTTCATCAATGATTGGACAGAGTTACAAGTGCCCGAGCAAAAGCCGGATAACACATACTGGACTATTCACTTCGATGGGTCCAGGCAATTGGAGGGCTCGGGGGCTGGAGTCGTGTTGGCTTCCCCTAAGGGTGACAAGTTCCATTATGTGCTACAGTTGATGTTTCCTTGCACTAACAATGCGGCTCAGTACGAGGCCTTGCTCCACGGTCTTCGGATGGCTAAGGAGATGAGCTTGAGCCGGGTAAGGTGCTTCGGCGACTCAGACTTGGTGGCTCAACAAGTATCAGGAAAGTGGGACTCCAAGGACCCTCTCATGGCGGCTTATCGCCGTGAAGTTGATGCCATTGCTGGGCACTTTCAGGGTTACCAAGTAGAGCACATCGATCGCAGGAAGAACGAGGCGGCTGATGCTTTAAGTCGGCTGGGCTCTCAGCGAAAACTGGTGCCGCCTAATACTTTCCTGGACGTCCTGCATAACCCTTCTGTTAAGTTGCCCACAGAGGAAGACTTGGTTGTCCCTGACCCGGAGGCACGACTGGTGGCGGCTCTCCACATCATCCCGGACTGGACAGTGCCCTATCTGGCTTACATGACCCGGGGAGATTTGCCTGAGGGCGAAACTTTGGCCAGACAAATAACCCGGCGGTCTAAGTCAATGGTTGTTATCAATGGTGAGTTGCATTGCTGCAGTGTTACGGGAGCGTTCCAGCGATGTGTCTCCCCTGAGGAAGGTCAAGACATCTTGCGTGAGATTCATGAAGGGGATTGTGGCCATCACGCCGGCTCAAAGTCTCTTGTGGCCAAGGCTTTTCGTCATGGTTTTTATTGGCTGACGGGTCATGCTGATGCGGAGGACTTGGTCAGTAAATGTGATGGTTGCCAAAGGTTCTCGCGACGGGCTCATGTGCCGGCTCAGGAGCTGAGGATGATCCCAATTACTTGGCCCTTTGCGGTCTGGGGGCCTGATATGGTTGGGCCTTTTAAAAGGTCCAAGGATAAGAAGACCCACCTCTTGGTGGCAGTTGACAAATTTACCAAGTGGGTTGAAGCGGAGCCAGTTAGCAAGTGTGACGCAGCCACGGCACTTCAGTTTATGAAAAAGGTGATCTTTCGTTTTGGCTTTCCACACAGCATTATAACTGACAATGGTACCAATCTATCCAAAGGCGCCATGGAGGAGTTTTGTCAACGAGAGCATATTCGGCTTGATGTTTCATCAGTGGCTCATCCTCAATCCAATGGTCAAGCTGAGAGGGCTAATCAGGAGATTCTGAAAGTCATCAAACCCCGGCTTTTGGTTCCTTTACAACGGACGCCGGGTTGCTGGGTGGAGGAGTTACCCTCCGTGTTGTGGAGCATCAACACTACTCCTAACAGGTCTACAGGTTTCACGCCTTTCTTCATGGTTTATGGAGCGGAAGAAGTTCTCCCCAGTGACATCCGTCATGACTCACCTCGAGTGGCGGCTTATGTGGAGGTGGACAATGAACAGGCGCGCCAAGATGCTCTTGACTTGTTGGACGAACAGCGTGATGTGGTAGCAGCTCGCTCAGTGATTTACCAACAAGACCTGCGCCGTTATCATAGTCGCCGGGTTAAATCCCGGGTCTTCCAGGAAGGCGATCTGGTGCTCTGGCTCATCCAAGATCAAACAGATGCGCACAAGCTATCCCCGCCTTGGGAAGGGCCCTTTGTGGTCAGCAAGAATTTGCACAACGGGTCATATTACCTCATTGACATTCGGGAGCACAAAGATTCACGTAAGTCGGAGGAAGAGACCCGTCGGCCGTGGAACATAGCTCAGCTTCGGCCTTACTACACTTGAGCCACCGGCTCTCATAATGTACATATTTCTCTAAGCCATGTATATATTATGATAAGCAATAAAGCAGGACCTCTGTCCTTTTTTCTCCTCCAAATGTGAATGTGTTGTTTTCATTGCAAGATCACATGATAACTTGAAGGAGGATTCGGCTTATGATCGTATTCGAATCTAGCCGTATGCAATAAGGTCACTTGGGGGCTTCCTGTTCAAACATAGGTCGTATTCGAACCAAAGAGAACATAGCTGTCGATACCCTTTTGATTGGCAAAGTGCCGAGCTCATTGGGGAGTTTTCTTTGGTCATATTTGAATCATAGTTCAACCCCCTTTGGGAACCGACGTGGATCGTATTCGAATCAGCGTCGTTAAACAATTCTTAAAGTCATTTGGGGGCTTCCTGCTCAAACATGGGTCGTATTCGAACCAAAGAGAACATAGCTGTCGGTACCCTCTTGATTGGCATCGCCACACCCACTGGGGGCTATATGATCGCATTCGAATCCTAGCATAACCCCTTTGGGACGGGTCTCTGGTCGTATTCGAACCGGAAGCCCCTAAGTTTTTCTGATTCATAGCGAGTTCTTCTTATTATTTCAAGTGTGCTCGGCGGGTCTCATTTTGCCGGCTTAACTTTGATTCACAGTACCAGTCGAACAAAATCGGCGTTGTTAAGACAGGTAAACTGGGATTGAGGTACCAGCCTTATTACCCGTGTTATATAAACCGGACGTGTGCTTAAAAGCCGGTAAGTGTGTTGTTACGACTATGTCAAGGACATAATTGAGGCCCAGTCTTTTATGATTCATACTCCGGGTTATATGTATAAGCTATGATTCTCAGTGCGGTAAGCCGCCTAGAGACTTGTGATTTGTCTTTCTATGCAGGATAGTAAAAGATAACTATTTGATCTTAAGGAACATGAATGATCATTTATGACCCGGAGGAACATAAGGAAACAACTTTCATAGAATTCAGCATTCAACACGTGCACGATGGCACGGCAAAGTTAAAGTGTTGATCCTATTCTATTACAAGACTCATCGAGTCCAAAAGGGTGAAGCATTGTTTCAAATAAACCGCCTACAGAGTTAAGACGCTTGCTGGGTGGAAGTTTCCGGCTCATCCCTCTTCGCTCCTCCGGCTATTCCCAAGACCTGGAAAGTTGACGATTTCCAGTCAATGCCGCTCAGAGCTTCAAATTGAGCTTCCTCGTCAATTAACCCGGCCGGGTCAATTTCCGGGGCAAAGGTGTGCTTACGAGTCGGCGGGACTAAGCTGATGGCTTCGTAACGCGGAGTGGGGATCCTCTGATTCTCGGCATCGTAACCCGGCTGGTACTTGGTCAGATCCGTGTCATTTCCAATCAGAGTAGCCACCGGGCGTACGATCTTCACGCAGGCTGCAAAGTCCTTTTGGTCGAAGGGGGTGCCGTCTTCCTTCAAGCTGGGATAGCCAAGGGAAATGTCCGCCGGGTCTAATTCTGGAAGGAACACCTTGGCCCGGCTCAGAGTAGCTATGGCTCCGGCTCTTGCGGAGGCCCGTCGCAGCTCTTGGACACGCTGAGGAAAACGGCAAGCCGGCGAAGAACTTCCGCCAGGTGAGTCGCCACCTCATTGGATAGGGCCACCACGGCCAAGGCGCGCTGTGACCCGGTGTAGAGTTGCTCCTCCAGGGTGTACACGGCCTTCAGCTTGGTCACCACACTTTGGTTAAGGTTGGCGCTTCTGGGACCTGTTTAACAGAGTAAGGTAAGCCGCTGGCAATGATGGATTATGAGACATAAAGATTATAAACTGGACGAGAGCCGGTGGAATGACTTACCGAAGATTGCGGCAACCATCTGGGACACGTGGCGCTTTAAGCCGGAGAGTTCGGCGGTTTTCTCTGTCAGAGCCTTCTCCGCCTGTTCAGCCCGGCTCACCAGAGTAGCCTTCTCTTCGCCCCAAGCTTTCCGTTCAACTTCAAAATCCTTTTTCAGCTTTTCTTGAGCAGCAATACTGGACACAAATTTGGCGTTGGCCTTCCGGGTCTCAGTTTCTTGCGTCCTCAGGCGGGTCTTCAGATCGGAGATGTCAGCTTCAAACTTCTTGCAAGCAGCCTGCATCATTTGCGGGTTATAGGATGAACAGTTATTATGCAATTTTAAAAGTCCCAAGCACTTTCCAAGCAAAGACACTTGGCACTTGGGGGCTAATGCATATCGAACGTTTTTATTTACAGATTACCGGTTCATGCGAGTAAGCCGGAAGATAAGTCTACAACATATTCTATCATAAGTAGTAGACTTGGGGGCTAGAGTATGGTAAAGATAACAAGATAACTATGCAGTAAGCAAGAAGAGTGGTACCTCAGACTTCTGCTGAATCTGATTCACCATGTCGATCTCTAAATCCCGGCTCTTGTGCACCTGACTGACATAGCCGGAGACGATCTCTCCGATGCTCAGATTGGCATAGTCGGTGAGGTCCAGATTGGCCCGGCGGCGCTCTAGCAGCTCTTCCTTGGCGGAGCACTTGGCCAGCGTAGTGGGTCTCCCCGGCTCAACAAACTCCGTCCGGGTGATTACCACGTCCGGGTCATCGGCCGGTTGAGCCAGGCTGGAGGTCTCCGGGTTAGCAGAAGTTTCTGCGATTGGCTTGTCGGTTGGGGCGGCGGCTGCAGGAGCGGAGGCAACTGGCGGTTCTTGAGCTGCACCCTCCGGTTCAGGCAAGTCCGGATCTTCGACCGGCTTGTTCTTTTTCGCCCTCTTGCTGAGCTTTCCCTGGGCACTGAAAAGACAAAAAGATTAGTACAAAAGTATGAGTAAAGATAAAGCACAGCAAGAGATGATCATCATTACCCGGGTACGGTCTTGAAAGCCGGCAGATTTTACTGCATCGAGTCACCAGAGGAAGGAGACGTTTCCTGATAATTTGAATCAAAAGAATTGAGAGGTTCACGTATAACACCCGCCAGAGGATGAAAAGGATATAAGTTGGAAATAACCTCAGTCCGGCGCTTCCTTGATGCCTCAGGTAAGCCGGAGGAGAGGTCAGCATCCTTGTTGGTCCGGGTGTGCCGCCGGTTCTCATGAATCTGTTGCTTCAGAAGAAATTGAGGATCTTGATAAGCTAAAGGATGTGAAAATCTTACTTTCCGGGTTACCCTTCGGACTTTCAGCCTTGGCAAGGGCTCTGAGTCGGAGGAAAGTGTCATTACCTCTTCAACCACCGGGTTACTTGCTCCGGTGTCATCCTGTTGATGAACGGTATTGATAAGGTGGACAGAAATAAACAAGACATACAACAAGAGCTTACAGGTTCAGGGGTTACCTCTGACTCGGAGCTGTCGCTTAGTTGCAGCAGCTCTGAAGCAGTAGGCCTACTTCCCTTCTTGCGGGGAGCGGCTCTCTTGGCGGCTTTCTTCGCCTTCCTTGCCTTCTTGGCCGCTTCATGGTCGTATTTGACCTTCCAGAATTTGTCATCAGCCTGAAAAATACAATGACGATTTCTTAAGGTTCGGATGAAAGTTATTTACAGAAGAAAATAAGATGTTCAGATCAGCTACCGCCGGGGCCGGGTTGGTCTTGCAGAAGGGGCTTAAGCCGGTCCTCCCGCAGTCTGCCAAGCTCTCGTTCAAGAGAGCCTTGGTCATGTCCTTAGCAACGTCTTCAGGAAGATCGTTGCGGCTGTGTCTCAGCGGGTCATCTTTCCGGCCCGTGTACTCACACATTAAGCCGGGGCGGCGGCTTAAGGGGATCACCCGCCACGAGATCCAGACTCGGACCAGATCAATGCCATTAAGGCCATTTCCCAGGAGAGCCTTGATTTTGTTGATGGTGGGGATCAGAGGTTGGCGCTCCGCCTGAGTTAACTTGTCTGACAGAGGGTGAGTTAGTTCCAGACACGAAGGGTGAAAGCCGGGCAGCGGGCTCTCATCAGCCGGCGACGTGTCTTGGCAGTAGAACCACGTCTGGTTCCAGTCCTTGGGGTGGCTTGGCGGCTCGGCGTAAGGAAAAAGGCAGTCTCTCCGTCGCTGAATGGAGATTCCACCAAGTTCTAAGCTCGGCCCGTTGGCGCACTCGTTCTGGCGGTTCAAATAGAACAACTCTCTAAAGAGCAGAAGGCTGGGCTCCTCTCCAAGGTAGACCTCGTAGAACACTTGAAATTGCATATGTTTGACATCGAATTGGGTCCTATATCTTGTGGCCGCAGGTCAAAGAAATTCAGTACATCTCTGAAGAACTTTGAGCCGGGCGGTGCGAAGCCCCGGCTCATGTGATCCGCAAATATTACCACCTCCCCGTCCTTTGGCTGTGGTCTCTCCTCTGACGGGTCAGGGGCGCGGTAAGACATGACGTCCTTCTTGGGCAGATAACCCGTCTTCACAAAGTCTGCTAAGGTTTCGTCGGTGACGTTGGACCTCATCCAGTTGCAAGTGATGGGTGCTTTGGGAGCTTTGGGAGGCATGGTGCAAGTCGGAAGCCTATGATAAAAGGGAATGTCCGGTTTAATTATAAGCCGGAGGGAATTTACAGTTCAATGTTTAAAGTGGCGGTTTATGAAGGGGCCTAATGACATATGGCTAAATGCATCGGGTTATCTAAGCCGCTGAAGGAAGCGAGAGTAATTCAAATTGTCTGCGGCGTTATTATAAATGAGCCGGCAAATTTCACGGTGCGTGGCTTCTTTGAGCCGGAAATGTAAGCCGCCATAGCTCAGTAGATGCAGTTTTTTACTAAGTGTGGTGAAAACAAGTTTCACAGGTCGTGGTGAAAATTTTGGATCAAAATGGTTGAATAAAAGGAAAGATTTCTAGACCTAAAACAGACGCCGAGGAAGCTCATAAGCCTGAACAGAGCCTATACACAGTAAGAAGGGATCTATGAACATTGGAATGGGCGTAAAACTACTACCGCAGCAGCCCTATCCAGTTGGAGATCAAGAAAGGCAGTAAAAATAAAAACTACCGGGATTTGTGAAGAACAACGAAGAACACGGGAAGAACTGCGGAAGCCTAATGTGGATCTACTCTACGGAGTGGCGAAGACTTACGGATGCTGGTGAGTCGCGGGGATCGCCGCCGCTTTTCTCTGGATGCAACAGGTCGATGCAGCGGCCAGAGTCGGTGAGGACGAGAAGACCCGCGGTGGCGACGGCGACGGAGCTCGAGCGGAGGAACAGTGGCGCGAGGAGGAAGACGGGCTGCTGGAGGCTCGTCGGGCCGGACTACTTATAAGGGCAAGCTCATAAGTGGGCGCGAGAAACGAGGAGACCGCGGCGTGGTTATCTCCCCATAAAATGCCTCGATTTTCGGGATGGCAGTAAAGATGAGATCCGTTCCGGATATGGTGGAGTAAAAAATGGACTTAATGGAAGATGACGTCACGACGGATTACCCGGAAACCAGAGGATGACGTCACGCCGGGTTATGGCCTTCACACAAACGTAAGCCGGAGATTTTTTTTGTCGAAAGGATTGAAGATTGACATGAGCCGGCTCAAATCAATCTGGGGCCTAATGTTGAGGATATAACCCTTAGAATCACCCGCCCGGCGGGGCCGGGTTACACATAAGGGTCATCACCTGAAGCCCGGCGGTAAGCTTGAAGACGGCGGGCCGAAGATGGGCTTAAGACCCGGAGATGGCTTAAGGCCCGTAGCTACAACCGCCATTCTGGTAGAACTTGTAGCGTAAGGCAAGAATAGTTGAGAGTCCGATCCGGACACTCTTATGAGCCGGCCAGGACTCTGAGAGCTGCTGGGCGTTAACCTCCCTATATAAAGGGACGACCCGACAGCGGTTTAGGGGGAAGAGAGATCTCATCGAGAGCCAGGCATAGTAGTTAAGCTCCCTGGTCATCGAAACCTAAATCAACAGCTCCTCAACTGGACGTAGGCTTTTACCTTCACCGTAAGGGGCCGAACCAGTATAAACCCTCGTGTTCCTTGTCCCGTTAACCCCTTCAAGCTTCCTAGCAGCGATGGCTCCACGACTAAGTCCTAGCTTGAGGACATCTGCCGTGACAATTCCACGACAGTGCTGTTGAAGATGTTGATGGAGATTTCCCTCCCCAAGATGGGAGAGTTGTTGGTGATGATGATAACGATGATTTCCCCCTACGGGAGGGAAGTTCCCCCGGCGGAATCGCTCTAGCGATCCATCTATGGACTGGTGCAAGCATCTCGAAGTTGGAATATACGCTTTGATGAGTTGATCAAAGCATATAGTTTTATACAGACTTGTGGTGAATCCTGTATTTACAAGAAAGTGAGTGGGAGCACTACAGCCTTCTGATAAGTATATGTGAATGACATATTGTTGATCGAAAATGATGTAGAATTTTCTGGAAAGTATAAAGGAGTGTTTGAAAGGAGTTTTTCAAAGAAAGACCTCGCTGAAGCTATTTACATATTTTTTTGAACCTTTAACAGTAGGAGAACCTCCCACTGTGAATTAAATTAAAGAATGACTCATAATGTCCAAAGTTTGTTACATCCCCATGAGATGGGGTAGATTAAGACACTAAGCTAAAGAGGCTAGAATGGAGGGGATGTAGTCTTTGTGCTTCTCCTTCACCCTACGAGTGAGGAGAGAAAAATCTTCCTTGAATCTTCTTAGCCAGGATTCTTTTGATGGTGCGATTCTCCTAAAATTCTTGTTGTTCCTCTCCTTCCAAATACTCCAGGCAGCCATCAGAAATGTTTCCATGAAGAGGGGTCCGTGCCAGCCAAGTTTGGCTTCTGATATCCTTTGGAATGTTGTCTCCCCTGCATCCCAAGAAATATGAAGGGTGTTCCAGCAATGGGAGCTGAAGGGGCACTCGAAGAATAGGTGTTCCAGAGTTTCTTCATCAGTAGAGTCACAGAGAAGACAACTGTGATCGTCTCCAATATTATAATGTCTTCTTTCGAGCATGTTGTGTGTGTTAAACCGATCAACCAGGAGAAGCCAGCCAAAAACTTTAATTTTCATCGTGGCCCTTGATTTCCATATCCACTTGAACGTGTCATGAGCATGCATGTCTCTAAAGTAGTATGTATAGTATCTGTGCGCAGAGTAAGCTGTCGAGCCCCACGTGTAAGTCCAGCTGTCCATTGATTCATTCAGAGTAGGGCTTGCCATTTGAAGTTGCAAATCTTTCACCTCATCAAAAGCTTGGCTAGAGAGAGGTAAATGGAACGTCTGGTTAATAGAGGTTGCAGTTAGGAATCCCTGGACCGAGATATCCTCATTAATTGCGTAAGAAAAGGCCCTGGGAAGGATTCCGCAAGGATGTTGCTTGACCACTGGTCTTTCCAGAACAAGACATCCGAGCCATTGGAGATTTGAGCATGAGCAATTCCTCTATAAATTGGCATGAGTTTCGTGACGTCTCGCCACCAGAAGGAGCCACAGGTGTCTGAAGCATGTGGAATTGTTGAGTTGTAGTATGTGGACCATATGAGTTGGACCCATGGAAGATCATGATGATTATAAAACTTGTGGAGGTATTTGAGTAGCAGGGCATCACTTTGAACTTTCAAATTCAAAACACCTAGGCCACCACATTCCTTATGTTTACATACCAAGTCCCAAGCTGTGAGCGAATTACACTTGTCACCTTGCTCAGTCTTCTTAGTCCATAAACATTTCCTCCTCATTTTGTCCAAAAGTTCAAGAATTTTCGTCGGGAGTTTAAGCGTGCACAAAGCAAAGATTATTAGGGACGTGATCATCGAGGTGAGGAGAGATAACTTGCCTCCATAGGATATCATATTCAGTGTAGCAGACAGACGACGCTCAACACTACAGACCATGGGCACTAGATCTTGGACAGTGGGTCTCGTAGTTCCCAATGGTAGACCCAAGTTTGTGAATGGCATTTTACCAATGGTACAGCCAAAAATTCGTGCAAGGTCGTCACATTTTTCTGCATCGCAATTGATTGGCACCATGGTGGATTTGTGGAAATTAATTTTCAGGCCAATAGATTATGCAAAGTCAGTGAGGATATTCTTGACAATCAGTGCTTGGTCAGGGCAGGCCGATACTATCAAAATTGTGTCATCGGCGTATTGTATGACTGGGTAGTCCATCTGTTGTGATCGTGGGAAGGGTAGTTTAATGAGATCTCTCGCGAATGCATCATTAATGGCAGCCTGCAATAGATCCGCTGCTAGCACGAAGATGAGAGGCGAGAGAGGGTCACCTTGCCGCGCGCCACATTTACATAAAAATTGCCTACCCGGGGTTCCATTAAGTAGCACAACAGATTTCCCCGAACTGAATATGCATTTAATCCAGTTTAGCCATTTGTCGTTGAAACCCATGCTTCTCATAATGTCAATCATAGTCTCATGTTCAATGGTATCGAATGCTTTCGCAAAGTCCAGCTTTAAGAGCACAATCTCCTTTTTGGATGCTTGGCACTGGTGTATATATTCAAACGCCCAGGCCAAGCAATCTTGGATCGATCGCCCCTTGATGAACCCGTATTGGTTACGATGGACAATTTTCAGAATCACACGCTGTAGCCGATTAGCCAAAATTTTGGTAAGTACCTTCAAGCAGTAGTTTAGCAGAGTTATTGGCTGAAAATCATTTATCGTGGATGGGGAGTTTATTTTGGGATCAGTGTAATGTAACCATCATTAATGCTCTCTAAGTTCAGAATGCGCTCAAAAAGTTGATTGCACAGATTGTAGAAGTCCTCCTTGATGATTGGCCAGCAGGCTTTTAAGAACACTCCATTAAATCCATCTAGGCCAGGTGCCCTGTCGCCTGGCATTGTCCTGATGACATTGTCGATTTCTTCTCTGGTGAACGGGACCGTAAGTTGATCAAGGTCAACACACTTATTAATTATTCGAGCCAGGCCAAATTTCATTGTGTGTGTGGAAGAAGAACCCACAAGTTCCATGATCAGTCAAAAGAGAAGCAATATTATTCCTCCTATATCTTTCAGACGCCATAGCTTGAAAAAACTTGGAATTTCATCGCCGAACTTGACCCATCTAATAGTGCATCTCTTCCTCCAATATTGTTGTTGATAAGATAGTAGGCGAAGAAGATGAGTTTTAAGAATGTGTCGAAAGTTTGTCTCAGGTATAGTGAGGCATCTTTTGTTCTCCAACTCACCAAGTTCATTAAGGGCTTTATTAGAATTCTCGATTGCCACCAAGAGCCGTGAGATGTTCTTGCTCCAAAACTTAAGATCTCTCCTTAAGATTTTAAGTTTCCTACAGATCACCTTGGTAGTGTTATCTGATTGGACTGACTTGGACCAGGAGTTCTTTACCGTTTCTTGAAAACCATAATGATGTATCCAAAATGATTCAAACCTAAAAAGCTTGGATCAAGGAATGGCTGTCTCAATATGAACAACACAGGGAGTGTGATTAGAAACTGGTTTCCCAAGAGGTTTAACCATTGTATTTGGGTATGAAAGTGTCCAATTATTACCTGTGAAAAACCAGTCTAGTTGTTCAAGAAGAGGGTCCTGTTGCATATTACTCCATGTGTATGATCAACCTTTAACAGGTAATTCAATGAGGGCTTGAGATCGAATGAAACCATTAAATGTGATCATATCCGAAATGTTTCCACCTGGCTTGTTGCGATTATCAAGAGCACATATAAAATTGAAGTCACCCACTAGGAGCTAGTCTTCATCATTAGGAATGCTTAAGTTAAAAAGCCAGTTAATGAAGTTATCACGTTGTTCACCTTGGCATGGCCCGTACACATTGACCAAGGTCTAGCACTGAGCAGATTGGGTTGATTTGAAACGTGTAACTAGAGAAAATTCCTTAGTTGCAATCACATCATATTGGGCATCAAGATCTATAAAGATAGATCAAGACGCTTGATAAGAGTTTCGATGAGTACACACCTTGATAAGATTTTGAAGGAGTTCAAAATGGATCAGTCAAAGAAGGAGTTCTTGCCTGAGTTGTAAGGTATGAAGTTGAGTAAGACTCAAAACCCGACCACGGCAGAAGATAGAGTGAGAATGAAAGTCACTCCCTATGCCTCAGCCATAGGTTCTATAAAGTATGTCATGCTGTATACCAGACCTATTGTGTACCTTGCCATGAGTTTGGCAAAGGGGTACAATAGTGATCTAGGAGTAGATCACTAGACAGCGGTCAAAATTATCCTTAGAGGACTAAGGAAATATTTCTCGATTATGAAGGTGATAAAGAGTTCATCGTAAAGAGTTACGTCGATGCAAGCTTTAACACCGATCTGGATGACTCTAAGTCTAAATCTAGATACATATTGAAAGTGGGAGCAATAGCTAGAGTAGCTCCATCCAGAGCATTGTAGACATATAAATTTGCAAAATACATACGGATTTGAATGTGTCAGACCCTTTGACTAAACTTCTTTCACAAGCAAAACATGATCACACCTTAGTACTCTTTTGGTGCTAATCACATAGTGATGTGAACTATATTATTGACTCTAGTAAACCCTTTGGGTGTTGGTCACATGGCGATGTGAACTATGGGTATTAATCACATAAAGATGTGAACTATTGGTGTTAAATCACATGGCAATGTGAACTAGATTATTGACTCTAGTGCAAGTGGGAGACTGAAGGAAATATGCCCTAGAGGCAATAATAAAGTTGTTATTTATATTTCCTTATATCATGATAAATGTTTATTATTCATTCTAGAATTGTATTAACCGGAAACTTGATACATGTGTGAATACATAGACGAAACATAGTATCCCTAGTAAGCCTCTACTAGACTAGCTCGTTAATCAAAGATGGTTAAGTTTCCTAACCATAGACATGTGTTGTCATTTGATGAACGGGATCACATCATTAGGAGAATGATGTGATGGACAAGACCCATCCGTTAGCTTAGCATAATGATCGTTAAGTTTTATTGCTATTGCTTTCTTCATGACTTATACATATTCCTTTGACTATGAGATTATGCAACTCACTGATACCAGAGGAATACCTTGTGTGCTATCAAACCTCACAATGTAACTGGGTGCTTATAAAGATCCTCTACAGGTATCTCCCAAGGTGGTTGTTGGGTTGGCATAGATCGAGATTAGGATTTGTCACTCCGAGTCGGAGAGGTATATCTGGGCCCTCTCAGTAATGCACATCATAATAAGGGCAAGCAATGTGACTAATGAGTTAGTTGCGGGATGATGCATTACAGAACGAGTAAAGAGACTTGCCGATAACGAGATTGAACTAGGTATGAAGATACCGACGATCGAATCTCGGGCAAGTAACATACCGATGACAAAGGGAATAACGTATGTTGTCATAATGGTTCGACCGATAAAGATCTTCGTAGAATATGTGGGAGCCAATATGAGCATCCAGGTTCCGCTGTTGGTTGTTGACCATAGATGTGTCTCGGTCATGTCTACATAGTTCTCGAACCAGTAGGGTCCGCACGCTTAACGTTCGATGACGATTTGTATTATATGAGTTATGTGATTTGGTGATTGAATGTTGTTCGGAGTCCCGGATGAGATGACGGACATGACGAGGAGTCTTGAAATGGTCGAGAGGTAAAGATTGATATATAGGACGATGGTATTCAGACACCGGAAGTGTTTCGGGATGCACCGGGTACTTATCGGGTCACCGGAAGGGGTTCCGGGCACCCCTGGCAAAAGATATGGGCCTTATGGGCCAAGAGGGGAAACAGACTAGCCACAAAGGGGCTGGTGCGCCCCCCATATGGGCTGGCCAAATTGGAGAAGGAAAGGGGAAGAAGGGAAGGAAAAAGGGAATAGGATTCCTCCTCCCCCCTCTTCCCTTCCTACTTCGAATAGGAATTGGAAAGGAGGGAGGCCGAATTGGAAGGACCCCAAGTAGGATTCCTCCTACTTGGGGTGCCCCCTTGGCTGCCTCTCCTTCCCTTCAACCTATATATATGTGGGGGGGGGGGCACCGCTAGAAAACACGTCAAACATTGTTAGCCGTGTGCGGCGCCCCCTCCACAGTTTACGCCTCCGGTCATATTCACGTAGTGCTTAGGCGAAGCCCTGTGCAGATCACTTCACCATCACCGCCACCACGCTGTTGTGCTGACGGAACTCTCCCTCGACACTTTGCTGGATCAAGAGTTTGAGGGACGTCATCGAGCTGAACGTGTGCAGAACTCGGAGGTGCCGTACATTCGGTGCTTGATCGGTCGGAACGAGAAGAAGTTCGACTACATCAACCACGTTAACAAACGCTTCCGCTTTCGGTCTACGAGGGTACGTGGACACACTCTCCCCCTCTCATTGCTATGCATATCCTAGATAGATCTTGCGCCAGCATAGGAAATTTTAAAATTGCATGCTACGTTACCCAACAGGGACATAGGGAGTTTTCATTGAGTGGTGTGCATGCATCTGATGTCTTTTCTGCAAACTCTGCGGGAAGAAAAAAATGCACATGCATTCTCTATCATTAGATAGAAACAAATGTATTGTTGAGCATGTTTATCCTAACCGACCACCCGATGGTTTGTCGAAACTGCTTGCTTTCTTGCAACAATAGCAACCACCGGGTAGAGCTTTCGATCAGGGTGCATATGCTTTGCTGATGACGATAGGATCAAATGTATCGACCAGATCTTGGGGGTGAATGGAAGATTTTAAAGGAAATATGCCGTAGAGGCAATAATAAAGTTGTTATTTATATTTCCTTATATCATGATAAATGTTCATTATTCATGCTAGAATTGTATTAACCGGAAACTTAGTACATGTGTGAATACATAGGAAAACAAGAGTGTCCGTAGTATGCCTCTACTTGACTAGCTCGTTAATCAAAGATGGTTATGTTTCCTAACCATAGACATGTGTTGTCATTTGATGAACGGGATCACATCATTAGATAATGATGTCATGGACAAGACCCATCCGTTAGCTTAGCATATGATCGTTAAGTTTTATTGCTATTGCTTTCTTCATGACTTATACATATTCCTCTAACTATGATATTATGCAACTCCCGAATACCGGAGGAACACCTTGTGTGCTATCAAACGTCACAACGTAACTGGGTGATTATAAAGATGCTCTACAGGTGTCTCCGAAGGTGTTTGTTGGGTTGGCATAGATCGAGATTAGGATTTGTCACTCCGGGTATCGGAGAGGTATCTCTAGGCCCTCTCGGTAATGCACGTCACTATAAGCCTTGCAAGCAATGTGACTAATGAGTTAGTTGCGGGATGATGCATTACAGAACGAGTAAAGAGACTTGTCGGTAATGAGATTGAAGTAGGTATGATGTTACCGACGATCGAATCTCGGGCAAGTAACATACCGATGACAAGGGAACAACGTATTGTTATGCGGTTTGACCGATAAAGATCTTCGTAAAATATGTAGGAGCCAATATGAGCATCCAGGTTCTGCTATTGGTTATTGACCGGAGATGTGTCTCGGTCATTTCTACATAGTTCTCGAACCCGTAGGGTCTGCACGCTTAACGTTCGATGACGATTTGTATTATGTGTTATGTGATATGATGTACCAAAGGCGGAGTCCTGGATGAGATCACGGACATGATGAGGAGTCTCGAAATGGTCGAGAGGTAAGGATTGATATATTGGAAGGTAGTATTCGGACACCGGAAGGGTTCCGGAGTGTATCGGGTACATACCGGAGTACCGGAGGGGTTACCGGAACCCCCCGGGGAAAGATATGGGCCATATGGGTCATAGGAGGGAGGATAACCAGCCCACAAGGGGCTGGCACGCCGCCCACAAAGTAGGAGGCCGAATTGGATTAGGGAAGGGGGCGACGCCCCCTTTCCTTCTCCTACTCCCTCTCCTTTCCCCCTTTCTCCCTCCGGAAGATGGAAAAGGGGGGGGGGGCGAATCCTACTAGGACTGGAGTCCTAGTAGGACTCCCCTCTCCCTGGCGCGCCCCTTGGTGGCCGGCCTCCACCTCCCCTCCTTTATATACGGGGGCAGGGGGCACCCCAAAGCACAACAGTTGTTCTCTTAGCCGTGTGCGGTGCCCCCCTCCACAGTTTACTCCTCCGGTTATAGCATCGTAGTGCTTAGGCGAAGCCCTGCGCGGATCACATCTCCATCACCCTCACCACGCCATCGTGCTGATGGAACTCGCCCTCGACCCTCTGCTGGATCAAGAGTTCGAGGGACGTCATCGAGCTGAACGTGTGCTGAACTCGGAGGTGCCGTACATTTGGTACTAGATCGGTTGGATTGTGAAGATGTTCGACTACATCAACCGCATTAACCTAACGCTTCCGCTTTCGGTCTATGAGGGTACGTGGACACACTCTCCTCCTCTCGTTGCTATGCATCTCCTAGATAGATCTTGCATGAACGTAGGATTTTTTTTGAAATTGCATGCTACGTTACCCAACAGTGGCATCCGAGCCAGGTCTATGTGTAGATGATATGCACGAGTAGAACACAAAGAGTTGTGGGCGATAATAGTCATACTGCTTACCACCAATGTCTTATTTTGATTCAGCGGTATTGTTGGATGAAGCGGCCCGGACCAACATTACATGACCTCATTCATGAGACCGGTTCTACCGACGTGCTTTTGCACACAGGTGGCTGGCGGGTGTCATGTTTCTCCAACTTTAGTTGAATCGAATTTGACTACGGCCGGTCCTTGTTGAAGGTTAAAACAGCACACTTGGCAAAAAATCATTGTGGTTTTGATGCGTAGGTAAGAACGGTTCTTGCCAAAAGCCCGTAGCAGCCACGTAAAACTTGCAACAACAAAGTAGAGGACATCTAACTTGTTTTTGCAGGGCATGTTGTGATGTGATATGGTCAAGACATGATGTAACAACGACGCTACGATGGAGATTGATACGTCTCCAACGTATCTATAATTTTTGATTGTTCCATGTTGTTTTATTATCAATCTTGGATGTTTTATAATCATTTTTGTGGTACTAACCTATTGACATAGTGCCAAGTGCCAGTTGCTGTTTTTCCATGTTTTTTACATCACATGAAATCAATATCAAACGGAGTCCAAATGCCACGAAACTCCACGATGATTTTTTATGGGCCAGAAGGAAGGCAATGGGCCTTGGTTGCACCTGGGGGTGCCCTAAGGGGGCACAACCCACCAGGGCACGCCAGGAGGCCCAGGCGCGCCCTGGTGGGTTGTGCCCACCTCGGGTGCCCCCAGACCGCCTCTTTGCTCTATAAATACCACAATATTCCAGAAACCCTAGAAGCGTCGACAAAATATTCATCCAGCCGCCGCAGAGTCCAAAACCACCAGATACAATCTAGACACCATCATAGAGGGGTTCACCACTTCCATTGATGCCTCTCCGGTGATGCGTGAGTAGTTCCTTGTAGACCTTCGGGTCCGTAGTTAGTAGCTAGATGGCTTTCTCTCTCTCTCTCTCTCTCTCTCTCTCTCTCTCTCGCTGAATTCTCAATACAATGGTCTCTTGGAGATCCATATGATGTAACTCTTTTGCGGTGTGTTTGTTGGGATCTGATGAACTTCGAGTTTATGATCAGTCATATCTTTTTATATCCATGAAAGTTATTTGAATTTCTTTGATCTCTTATATGCATGACCTCTTATAGCCTCCTATTTCTACTCCGATATTTGGGTTTTGTTTGGCCAACTTGATCTATTTATCTTGCAATGGGAAGAGGTGCCCGGTAGTGGGTTCGATCTTACGGTGCTCGATCCCAGTGACAGAAAGGGAAACGACACGTATGTATCGTTGCTACTAAGAATAAAAAGACGAGATCTATATCTACCGCCATATAGATAAACGGATCTTGTCTACATCATGTCACCCTTCTTATTGCATTAGTCCATTTTTCCATGAACTTAATACACTATATGCATGCTGGATAGCGGTCGATGTGTGGAGTAATAGTAGTAGATGCAGGAAGGAGTCGGTCTACTAATCTTGGGCGTGATGCCTATGTAATGATCATTTCCTGGATATCGTCATAATTATTTGAAGTTCTATCAATTGCCCAACAGTAATTTGTTTACCCATCGTTTGCTATTTTTCTCGAGAGAAGCCACTAGTGAAACCTACGGCCCCCGGGTCTTCTTTCTCATATATTTGCCTTGCGATCTACTTTTCCTTTGCATTTTTATTCAGATCTATTAAACGAAAAAAATACAAAAATACCTTGCTGCGTTTTATCTTTATTTATTTTATTTGGCGTTCGATCTATCAATCTACTACAATTTATCTCACACCCACTTGCCTATCTTGAGGCACCGTACCCCGGAAGGGATTGACAACCCCTATAGCTCGTCGGGTTGCGAGGTGTTGTTGTTTGTGTGCAGGTGCTGTTTACGTTGTGTTGCTTGGTTCTCCTACTAGTTCGATACCTTGGTTTCATAACTGAGGGAAATACCTACCTTCGCTGTGCTACATCATCCCTCCCTCTTCGGGGAAATACCGATGTAGTTCCAGCTACCATCAAGGAGAATTTCTGGCGCCGTTGCCGGGGAGGATCTTCAACATAACCAGGTTCCTAATCACAAATATCATCTCCTTGAAATTTATATTATTTGCCATTTGCCTCTCGTTTTCCTCTCCCCCACTTCAAAAAAAAATTCGTGTTATTCGCCTCTGTTTTTCCGTTCGTCGTTTTTTTGCAGGATCTGTTTTTGCATGCTTTCTTGTTTGCCGTTATGGATAGTTCCTCCTCCATTGCTTGCACTCCCGAGGACGAAGTCCTCATCTTTAAACAAAGGGGAGGAGAAAGTTTAAAAGATTCTTGGTATAGAATTTGCAATGCTCATAATAGATCTATCCGTAAGCAATCTACCATTGTGCATCTTCGTTGCTTTTATGTTGGCATCACCACTTGGTATAGATTCTTCCTTGATACGATTACCGGTGGAAATTTCTCAATGAGTCCTCCTTTTGATGCTCTTAATGCTATGGGAAATTTAGTGGGCTCACCACCTCTTATGTTTAATGAAACAATTTTGACTCTTGAGCGTGTTATGGAAAGACTAGATGCTATCGAAAAGAAAATGCTCACCGAAGATCATATGGAAATTATACATAAAAAGATGCATAATTTTGCCACTAATCTTGGATCAAAAGCGGGTGATATTTTTAAGTTGTTAAAAGAGAGGGGTACATTAATCCATGAAAGAATAGAAGAAAGTACGTCTCGGATCGATAAATTGGAAGAAATCTTTAGTAATCTGAGCACGGCCTTTACTACCACTAAACTTATTGAGGAAACTCCCGTAAAGAGTAGGAGATACAAAAACAAGGGTGCTACTTATAATGATATAGGAGATCTTAAGATGATTAGTATTCACCCTGATTTTGCTGAAGTAATAAGAGATCCTTTTTGCAAGAATGAAATCTTTGAATTTATTCCTGGGAGTGTTGTTATTGAAAATCTTTATGCTAAATCTTTGAGGGATTCTAAGTGTTTGATTGAAGAGTTTGACAAAGATGACAAAACTTAGATCCTTGCCTTACGCCTAGCTAAGGGCGTAAAACTATAGCGCTTGTTGGGAGGCAACCCAATGAATAAAATTTATTTTTTCTTTTTGCTTTCTGTTCTTGAGTGTTTACAAAATTATGCTACTGTTATGATTGTGTTTTTTGTGTTTTAATTAGTGTTTGTGCCAAGTAAAGCCTTTAGGATCTTCTTGGGTGATAGTTGTTTGATCTTGCTGAAAAAGATAGAAACTTTATGCTCACGAAAATAATTTTCATAAATCACAGAATAGAGCTTTTGCCATGATTATTTTTGCACAAGATTAATATACAAATTACCCTGGTCTTCCTAATTTGGTAGAATTTTTGGGGTTCCAGAAGTATTCGCAAAAGTCAGATTGCTACAGACTGTTCTGTTTTGACAGATTCTGTTTTCTTTGTGTTGTGTGCTTATTTTGAGGGCTCTATGGTTTTATTTGATGAGTTTTTGCCATAGAAAAGTTGGAATACAGTAGATATAATACAAAAACAAAATATGAATTGGTTTGATACAACACTTATAGTAGTGGTTTGCTTTCTTATACTAACGGATCTCACGAAGGTTTTGTTGAGTTTTGTGTGATTGAAGTTTTCAAGTTTTGGGTTATCTTACGATGGATGAAGGAAGGATGTAAGAGCCTAAGCTTGGGGATGCCCCGACATCCCAAGCTATTATCCAAGAACGAGTAACCAACTAAGCTTGGGGGTGCCCCCGAGTGGCATCCCTGCTTTCTTCCAACAACTATCGGTATTTTACTTGAGGCTATATTTTTATTCGTCACATGATATGTGTTTTGCTTGGAGCGTCTTGTATGATATGTGTCTTTGCTTGTTTTATTTCTTCTTTTAAGTCATCAATCCTTCCTGGACACACCTATTTGAGAGAGCTAAAATTATATCACGACTTGTTAGAATTGCTCTCTATGCTTCACTTAAATATTTTATGAGCTAGGACTTGCTCTAGTGCTTCACTTATATCTTTTTTAGCACGGTGTGCTTTGTTATTTTTGAATAAATGCTCTCTTGCTTCACTTAGATTTATTTTAGAGTTAGTAAAATTTTGAAGAAATTCTCTCTTGCTTCACTTAAATTAATTTGATAGAAAGAAAATTTGTTATGCTCGTGATCTTCACTTATATTTGTTTGAGCTTATGAAAAGCAACACATAAAAGTTAGTCCCAAATTGATAGATATCCAAGAAGGATAAGTAAAAAATGTCATGAAGATCATTGGACAAAATAAACTTGATTCTTAGTAATAGTTTTGAGATATGATGATGTGATATGTGAGTTATGTTGATGAGTAATTGTGCTCTAGTAGGAATATTGGTGTTAAGGTTTGTGATTCCCTATGCATGCACGAAAGTCAATAATCATGGAATGAAAATTATATCCTAATTGTGGTGCATTATTCGGTGTTAATTATGCTTAATGCTTGCTTATGAGATTATTCGTTTCTTGGTTGGTCGCTTCCCAATCTTTTGCTAGCCTTCATTTTGCACTAAGTATGATCTCTACTTGTGCATCCAAATCCTTTAAACCAGTTTTGCCACATGAGTCCAATATATCTACCTATATGTGGTATTCTTTTTCCGTTCTAAGCAAATTTGCATGTGCAATCTCTAATTTTCAAACTAAACTTCTCTTTTGTGTGTTTGTTTCGCTCGCGGAGCGGTAATGGGTGGCTAATATTTTCCATACTGGATGTGTTATTCTCAAGATGAGTGTTTATTCACTTGTCATGGCACGAGAGTAAGGCAAAGGCCTTAGGGATGCCCAATCCAGAAATGCAAAAATGAATTTACTTTATGTTGTCAAATAATAAATTCCTTGGAAAGTGTTGGTATGGAGGGCACCCATGGATACGTCTAGCCATGGAAAGTGAAAGAATGGTGGAAAAAGGAATATACTTTATTTTCTGTTTGGAAAGCGCCTATGGCATATCTAGCATGGAAAATGTTGGGAACTCTAAGTCGTTTTCGTTGGTGGGATGGATACACCTCCCAAAATGTTTTTATCTCTAATTTTTCGCCTTGAGCTCTGGCACCTCTACAAATCCCTACTTCCCTATGCGAAGGGCCTTTCTTTTACTTTATGCAATTTTTATTTTGAAATTTGAGTCTCCATATTCTCTCATAAAACACACCAACTAGGATGCAATATGATCGTGCTCAAGTATTGGGTGTAGTTAATATTCGAGTGTGTTTCATGAATGGATCAATGTTTGAGCATGACGGGCTAGGGATAACTTATTTTAGCATTGATATTTTGAAAGACATGGTTGCTTGTTGATATGTTTGAGTATCTAAATTATTATGTCAAAACTAGACTATTGCTTTGAATCACATAAAAGTCCAAATGTCCATGCTATACAGAAAAGAACATGATATGACTTGATGAACAACACTCCACATCAAAAATTCTGTTTTTATCACTTACCTACACTACAAAAAAAGAGACTTCCGTGATGATACGTGTTTGTCACAGTAGGTCACGTTTTCTGTCATGCATGTACATCCATGACGATTTTATGACAGAATCAAGATAGTCATACCTGTGCTGTCGTAGAAGTGTTCCATGACATTACCAAAATTATCATCACGGAAGTGTCCACTTCCATGACGATAAATCGTGCGTCATAGAAGTGCTTTCGTCAAGGGTGACCGACACATGGCATCGACCGTATCGGCTCGCTGTTAAGCTATCGGGTCCAGTTTTGGATCCGATAACCCGTTAACGGCCCGGACCAATGGGGATTTTCCAAGTGTAAAATTCTCATTGGCCGACGGAACCACGTGTCACCTCCTCGTTGGGACAGATGTCATCCACTCATTGAACAGGAGGCTCCTATGATACGTCGACATGTGGCACGGCCCAATAGAGGCCCATTCCGGTGAAAAGGCCGGCCCAGCTAAAGGCCCACCATGTTTTTTCAGACACTAGTGGGCTGGCCCGTTAACAGCCTGCCATGTTTTGGGTCAAATTGAGGCCCATATCAGATCAGGCCCGTTCAAATTACGGCCCATATCGAATCAGGCCCGTTAACAAGCCACTGTACCTTTGGGCCCATTCTAAGACAGGTTTGTATTTCAGCCTGTTAAATGCCCGTTTACCAGTTCGGCCCGACAATAGTTTCGGCCTGTTAGCGGCCCGTGGAGTATCTGGGACGTTGTCGGCCCGGTTTAACTTTAGGCCATTTAACGGCCCACGCAGAAACTAGGCTATTTCTTGTCCGAAGTAACTTTAGGCCTCTTAATGGCCCGTAGTCTTCGTGGATAAATTTTAGCCAAGCTGGCCTATCAGCCTGTTAATGGCTCGTGTAACAGTTCGGCCTAATTATAGTCCGCGTTGAATCCGGCCTGCTTACAGGCCATCTGATAATGGCCCGTGACACTTTTGGGCCTATGGCCCGCGTGGATACCGGCCTTCTTAAAGCCCATAATTTTATTGGGCCAAACAGGCCCGAGATATATTTTCGCCTGTTAACTGCTCGTCCTATTTGGGCCCAACATGGGCCTTAGGCAGTTTCGGCCTGTATTGGCACGTGAATTTTTCAGCTCTACGCTAGCGCAATCTAGGTTTTAGCCTGTTAAAAGCCCATGGTATTCTCTGCCCAGCTAGCCAGAACTTTACTCGGCCTGTTAAAGGCGGGAAACTACTATAGGTTTAGACCTGCTAATGGCCCAAGGTGATTATAGGCCCACGTTTTGGCCCATATGAGTAACGGGCCGGCCTGAAGACCGACAACACTGAGATCCACTGAACCTTCCGGCCTAAATTACAGCATACCGACCAAAGAATAAACCTAGACTATACAATAAAGAAATTACGGCATATTACATCCACTGGGAATAAAAGTTCGCTACCGGTGATAATAAAGCGCAACATGACCCCGGATTCATACACTGTGCATCAAAGATCGCCACTAGTGCATATAAACGCGCCGACAAAAAAATATACAAAACTGAGAGCACTTCAGAAGGTACTAGGCCTGGCAAGGTCGGGCCCCGCAAGCAGCCGAACAAGCTGATGAGACCTCAGTTGTGTCAACGATAGATGCTTCATCCCTAGCTGTATGGCACCATAGTGCGCACGGTAGTCCCCTGACATCTTCATTATGTCTTTGACTTCAAGTCAGAGCTGAGATGAAGCAAGCCTTTCCGCTTTAAGTTGAGACTCAAGAAGTCGAACTGATTGAAGCAGCGACTGCATAGAGGTTGTCTCACGCCTGATGGTGAGTAGCTTCAACTCACTGTCTTCATCAAGACAGGACCTTGGGGTCATCTCGCTGTCCTCAAGATGGTTTGGCTCACTATCTTCCCTACAGTTTTGCTTGGCATAAGAGATACGACTCTGAAAGAGAAATAAGGAGACACGTAACAGGTTTCACAATTATATAAGCAAATAAATGGATCTGTTTTGCATAAGGAACATGTTTTTACAACTACAATTTAAAACGGGCAGTTGTTGCAAACATCCAATCAGATGTAAATAGCAAAGTAAACAGTAGTGGAGAAAATGATGCCTATCCAAATCTATACTAGAACAAAGTTTGAAGGCTTGAGAAGGATGAACTTACATTACATGTTAACACGGGCTGGACAAAGCCCTTCTCCATGTTGATGGAAGGATAATTCAATAAATTCCCCAAAGAAAATTCTTTATAAGCGTTGCCATTATTCTACATTTTGCAAAGAGTAAATATGGATCAAATAACATTGGAAGAAACAAAGGATATTGAAGCTCAGGTGCATTCTGATGATACATAATCAAATAGCAATTAATTAAGTACAACGTTACAAGGCAAAAGGTACTGACAAGAGGAATGCAGACGTCAACGTGTGCAGTGGCATTGGCTTTATTCAACATTTTGGTAAGAGTAAATGTAGATATGATAATTTGGAGAAAGTGGAGGGCAGGGCAGATAAGATGCAGAGTAATGCTAGACAATCAACTATCTCGCGAGGCAAGTACAGTAATACCACCACCGTCCGTTATTACTTGTCGCTCAAATGGATGTATCTAGCACTATTAAGTTCTAAATACATCCAATTGATCAACAATTAATTCGATACAGAGGGAGTACATGACAACAGGTACTTACATGAGCAATCCCAAACATCATAACCATTGTGTTAATTCTACATTTATCTAAGAGTAAATATAGATCTTATAATTTCAAGCAAAGGGAGGATAAAGAATCAAACATTTACAGTGATGCTACATAATCAAACAACAATGAGTGTAAGTATGCTGACAAAGGGCAAGAGGTACTGACAAGATCAATGCAGAGCCTAGTATTTTTGTGAGATCCTATGATCCTTTGAGCAAGGAGATTCATCTGAAATTAGTTTTCATACAAGAGAGAAGGTAAGGCACATGCAGAAATTTAGGAGTTCAAATTTTGAATTGATATCATAGACAGTACCTGACACTGGGATCTCAGCAGTTCTAATAGGGGTTTGGCCACTAGAGTAGGGGTAAAGTGTGGTACAGTTGGGCCTGTGTTTTCTGTGGCTGCTGATCTATCTGATTTAACAGGTATCACTACCTTTTCCAGATACCTAGTTTGTACTCCTTGAGGATCTGCACTCACCCTCTTCCTTTTGGACATCTATTACGAAAGAACAACATTTGACTGGAAAAACATAGTATGATGACACATGGAATAGGTACAGAAAATGGATAGGTATAGCATATACTCATATATGATGCTTAAACTAAGCAGATGGTGTAACAAAGTAGAAGTAATGCAAGAGGTCAGATGCAAAATATGTGCGACCAATACAACCTTGCCAAGTTAGAGCAAGCACCTTGATGGGTGAATAAGATAGGCCATCCTCCACCATGCCAAGTTTGTTAGCCAGTGAATTGTTCCGCAATATTCCTCTCGTGCACCCATTCTCATATTCATTTTGATAATGTTCAATACCTCACATGCATGAAAACATAAAAACTAGTGAGATTATCTCTATAATGCAGAAGTGATTCTAATCCAATACTTCCTCCCTGTAAACCACTTTGTGCTATCTCTGCAATTCTTCTAAGAGGTGCCATGCATACTGTAATTTGGTGTGTGCATTAATATAATGTGGCCTACTACTGAAAATATGAGAGCTCCAAAAGTGATGATACTTCGCAGATGACAGCTTCAACATATAGTAAAGAAGAACAAGTCGACCTGACCTGTCAGATTCAAAATATACTAAGGGAGAATAACTCGACCTGACCAGTCGACCGCAAGAGAAGAGGATCATCTTAAAGAAGAGCAGAAGAGCAAGCAGATTGAAGATATTACAAGTCTTTCTATACAATGTCGGTTGGCCACCCATGATGAACCAGAGCGCACAGAGAAATATTATTCCTTCCGGTCTCTCCATATGTGGCTCACATGCATTTCGAAACTAAATTAGGAACATTTAGTTGACCAATTGAAGATCTCTCAGTTTTACTAATATCAGCATAATATCATATTTGAATTTGTACAACTAAGCTAGTTTTAGCTCGATGGGTGGAGCAGTGCTATTACGACACGAACCACGTAGGCTGATCGTGGTCATCATAAAATGGGGAAACCATAAGCATGATGAGTATAGTGTTGACCGTGGCAGTGGGATGGCAGATCCGAAGCTGCAAACCGCGCAAAGGGTAGTTAGCAACCGATGTTTGCTTTGAAATAACAACTAAGATTTGGTATGGACAAGAAAGTACAGTCAACAAGTGACAAAGAAATGCAATTCTATTGTCTCTCTATATGTCGCGACATGCATTTGGAAACTCAAGTGGGACCTTTAGCTAACCAATTAAATGTGTCTATTAACTAATATCAGTATCATATCACAATCATATTTGAACAACAAAGCTTTGGAATTTTGAGTGTTGTGTTGTTTAGCTTGAAGGGTGGAGTAATGCTAGTACGACAGAAAGCACCTACACAGATCATAGTAGAGTAGATAAAAGGGCAAAACCCTAAGCATCAAGAGTAAAATCAGGAAAGTGGAACTAGTTGGACCAGTGGATGGCGACATGCTTTTCAAAACGAATATAGGAACATTAGGTGACCAATTAAACGTTCTCTGTTTTAGTAATATGAGCATCATATCAGATTCATATTTCAACACGTAAGCTTTGGAATTATGAGTGGCATGTTGTTTCGCTTGATGGGTTGAGGTCTCGAGGAGCAGTGCTAGCACGACACGAAGTAGTGAAGCACCTACGATGATGGTAGTGAATATAAAGGGGGGAAACCATAAGCTTTACGAGTATAGTGACTGTGCCATGGCGGATCTGAAGGTGCAAACTGGACAAAGCTACTTCGCAACCAATGTTTGCTTTCAACTAGCCACTACGATTTGGTACGGACAAGAAAAGTACAGTAAACAATTTATGATCTATTTTCCGGGTGAGATCAATAACTTAAGCACATATGGAAGAGTACCACCTCTCTTGCGACACCGTGTAGGCCCCTGCTATTCGTTGAGGGTGCTGATACGTCTCCAACGTATCTATAATTTTTTATTGTTCCATGCTATTATATTATCTGGTTTGGATGTTTATGGGATTTATTAAACACTTTTATATTATTTTTGGGACTAACCTATTAACCCAGAGCCTAGTGCCAGTTCCTGTTTTTTGCCTACTTCAGTGTTTCACAGAAAAGGAATATCAAATGGAGTCCAAACGGAATGAAACCTTCGGGAAAGTTATTTTTGGAACGAAAGCAATAAAGGAGACTTGGAGTGCACGTAAGGGAAGTAAGGAGGAAGGCACGAGGCAGGGGGCGCGCCCACCCCCCTGGGCGCGCCCTCCACCCTCGTGGGCCCCTCGTGGCTCCCCTTACCGACTTCTATCGCCTATATATATCCATATACCCTAAAACCATCGGGGAACATAATAGATCGGGAGTTCCGCCGCCGCAAGCCTCTATAGCCACCAAAAACCAATCGGGACCCTGTTCCGGCACCCTGCCGGAGGGGGGATCCCTCACCGGTGGCCATCTTCATCATCCCGGCGCTCTCCATGACGAGGAGGGAGTAGTTCACCCTCGGGGTTGAGGGTATGTACCAGTAGCTATGTGTTTGATCTCTCTCTCTCTCTGTCTCTCTCTCTCGTGTTCTTGAGGTGATACGATCTTGATGTATCGCGAGCTTTGCTATTATAGTTGGACCTTATGATGTTTCTCCCCCTCTACTCTGTTATACTGGATTGAGTTTTCCCTTTGAAGTTATCTTATCGGATTGAGCCTTTAAGGCTTTGAGAACACTTGATGTATGTCTTGCGTGGGATACCCGTGGTGACAATGGGGTATTCTATTGATCCACTGATGTATGTTCTGGTGATCAACTTGCGGGTTCCGCCCGTGAACCTATGCATAGGGGTTGGCACACGTTTTCGTCTTGACTCTCCGGTAGAAACTTTGGGGCACTCTTTGAAGTTCTTTGTGTTGGTTGAATAGATGAATCTGAGATTGTGTGATGCATATCGCATAATCATACCCACGGATACTTGAGGTGACATTGGAGTATCTAGGTGACACTAGGGTTTTGGTTGATTTGTGTCTTAAGGTGTTATTCTAGTACGAACTCTATGATAGATCGAACGGAAAGAATAGCTTCATGTTATTTTACTACGGACTCTTGAATAGATAGATCAGAAAGGATAACTTTGAGGTGGTTTCGTACCCTACCATAATCTCTTCGTTTGTTCTCCGCTATTAGTGACTTTGGAGTGACTCTTTGTTGCATGTTGAGGGATAGTTATATGATCCAATTATGTTATTATTGTTGAGAGAACTTGCACTAGTGAAAGTATGAACCCTAGGCCTTGTTTCAATGCATTGCAATACCGTTTGTGCTCACTTTTATCATTAGTTACCCTTCTGTTTTTGTATTTTCAGATTACAAAAACCTATATCTACCATCCATATTGCACTCGTATCACCATCTCTTCGCCGAACTAGTGCACCTATACAATTTACCATTGTATTGGGTGTGTTGGGGACACAAGAGACTCTTTGTTATTTGGTTGCAGGGTTGCTTGAGAGAGACCATCTTCATCCTACGCCTCCCACGGATTGATAAACCTTAGGTCATCCACTTGAGGGAAATTTGCTACTGTCCTACAAACCTCTGCACTTGGAGGCCCAACAACGTCTACAAGAAGAAGGTTGCGTAGTAGACATCAAGCTCTTTACTGGCGCCGTTGCCGGGGAGGCTAGGTAAGCGGCGCTCACACCCCGTCAACTAAGCTCTTTTCTGGCGCCGTTGCCGGGGAGGTGAGTGCTTGAAGGCCTCTTTAGATCTTGCAACTAAATCTTTTTGTTTCTTGTTTTATCACTAGTTTCGTCTATAAAAGAAAACTACAAAAAATGGAATTGAGGGTGCCTCATATGCTTCATCTTTTTAATATCTTTCGTGAAAATGATGGAAAGGAAAATTGTGCTCAATTGCTAGAGGAATAATGCATTAAAATTTTTGGCACTAAATCTTTGAATGATGAGCATGATTGCAATGTTGTTAGTATGAATTCTTTGAATACCCATGATGCTAATGATATGCAAAGCCACAAGCTTGGGGATGCTATGTTTGATGAATATGATATTTTTAGTCCCCCAAGTTTTGATGTGCAAATTTATTATGATGAAAGCATGCCTCCTATCTATGATGATTATTGTGATGACACGTATGCTATAAAGAATAATGATAACCATGAAACTTGTCATCTTGATCTTAATTTTCAATCACATGATAGTTATTTTGTTGAGTTTGCTCCCACTACTATTGATGAGAATAAATTTGCTTATGTGGGGAGTAGTAAAATTTCTATGCAAGTAGATCATGAAAAAATGCTTTAGGTGCTGGTTATATTGTTGAATTCATTCATGATGCTACTGAAAATTATTATGAGGGAGGAATTTATGCTTGTAGGAATTGCAATAATATCAAGTGTCCTCTCTATGTGTTCAAAATTTTGAAGTTATGCTTGTTTTGCCTTCCTATGCTAGTTGATTATTGTTCCCATAAGTTGTTTGCTCACAAAATCCCTATGCTCTTTATGTTTCAATTCTTATCTTTTAGGTGAGCATCATTGAAATCATCATGCCTAGCTAGGGGCGTTAAACGTTAGCGCTTGTTGGGAGGCAACCCAATTTTATTTTAGTTTCTTGCTTTTTGATTCTGTTTAGGAATAAATCATCTAGCCTATGTTTAGATGTGTTTTTCTGTTTTAATTAGTGTTTGTGCCAAGTAAGACCTATAGGATCTTCTTGGATGATAGTTATTTGATCTTGCTGAAAATTCCAGAAACTTTCTGTTCACGAAAACAATTGTTAAAAATCACCAGGACGTGATAAAATACTGATTCCAATTGCAGTAGATCAATAAACAAATTATCTAGGTCGTCCTATTTTGGTACGATTGTTGGAGTTCCAGAAGTATACGTTTGATACAGATTACTACAGACTGTTCTGTTTTTGACAGATTCTGTTTTCTATGTGTTGTTTGCTTATTTTGATGAATCTATGAGTAGTATCGGAGGGTATGAACCATAGAGAAGTTGGAATACAGTAGGTTTAACACCAATGTAAATAAAGAATGAGTTCATTACAGTACATAAGTGGTGATTTCTTTTCTTATACTAATGGAGCTTACGAGTTTTCTGTTGAGTTTTGTGTTGTGAAGTTTTCATGTTTTGGGTAAAGATTCGATGGATTATGGAATAAGGAGTGGCAAGAGCCTAAGCTTGGGGATGCCCAAGGCACCCCAAGGCAATATTCAAGGACAACCAAGAGCCTACGCTTGGGGATGCCCCGGAAGGCATCCCCTCTTTCGTATTCGTTCATCAGTAACTTTATTTGGAGCTATATTTTTATTCACCACATGATATGTGTTTTGCTTGGAGCGTCATTTTATTTTCTTTAGCTTAGCTTGCTGTTTGAATAAAATACCAAGATCTGAAATTCTTAAATGTTAGAGAGTCTTCACATAGTTGCATCATCATCCGACCACTCATTGATCTTCACTTATATCTTTCGGAGTAGTTTGTCATTTGCTCTAGTGCTTCACTTATATCTTTTAGAGCACGGTGGTGGTTGTATTTTATAGAAATTGTTGATCTCTCATGATTCACTTATATTATTTTGAGAGTCTTAAACAACATGGTAATTTGCTTTAATTGTGAAATTAATCTTCCATATTGAGTTCATTGAATATCATGAGAAGTTAGATACTTGATAAGTGTTTTGAGATATAAAGGTGGTAATATTAGAGTATGCTAGTTGAGTAATTGTGAAATTGAGAAATACTTATGTTAAAGTTGGCAAGTCCCGTAGCATGCACATATGGTAAAAGTTGTGTAACAATGTTGACACATAGGTGTTCTTTTATTGCTTTCCTTATGAGTGGCGGTCGGGGACGAGCGATGGTCTTTTCCTACCAATCTATCCCTCTAGGGGCATGCGTAGTAGTACTTTGCTTCGAGGGCTAATAAACTTTTGCAATAAGTATATGATTCTTTATGACTAATGTGAGTCCATGGATTATACGCACTCCCAACCTTCCACAATTTTCTAGCCTCTACGGTACTGCGCATTGCCCTTTCTCACATTGAGAGTTGGTGCAAACTTCGCCGGTGCGTCCAAACCCCGTGATACGATACGCTCTATCACACATGAACCTCCTTATATCTTCCTCAAAACAGCCACCATACCTACCTATCATGGCATTTCCATAGCCATTCCGAGATATATTGCCATGCAACTTTCCACTGTTCCGTTTATTATGACACGCTCCATCATTGTCATATTGCTTTGTATGATCATGTAGTTGACATCGTATTTGTGGCAAAGCTACCATTCATAATTTTTCATACATGTCACTCTTGATTCATCGCATATCCCGGTACACCGCCGGAGGCATTCACATAGAGTCATATTTTGTTCCAAGTATCGAGTTGTAATTCTTGAGTTGTAAGAAAATAAAAGTGTGATGATCATCATTATTAGAGCATTGTCCCAGTGAGGAAAGGATGATGGAGACTATGATTCCCCCACAAGTCGGGATGAGACTCCGGACGAAAAATAAAAAAAAGAGGCCATAAAAAAGAAGAAGAGAAAGGCCCAAATAAAAAAATATAAAAATAAAAAATGAGAGAAAAAGAGAGAAGGGACAATGTTACTATCCTTTTACCACACTTGTGCTTCAAAGTAGCACCATGATCTTCATGATAGAGAGTCTCTCATTTTGTCACTTTCATATACTAGTGGGAAATTTCATTATAGAACTTGGCTTGTATATTCCAATGACGGGTTTCCTCAAAATGCCCTAGGTCTTCGTGAGCAAGCGAGTTGGATGCACACCCACTTAGTTTCTTTTTGAGCTTTCATACACTTATAGCTCTAGTGCATCCGTTGCATGGCAATCCCTACTCACTCACATTGATATCTATTAATGGGCATCTCCATAGCCCATTGATACGCCTAGTTGATGTGAGACTATATTCTATCTTTTTGTCATCTCTCATAACCCCCATCATTATACTTTACTCCACCCATAGTGCTATATCCATGGCTTGCGCTCATATATTGCGTAAGAGTTGAAAAGGTTGAAGCGCATTAAAAGTATGAACCAATTGCTCGGCTTGTCATCGGGGTTATGCATGATGAGAACGTTTGTGTGACAATATTGAAACATATCCTAACTATATGATTTTGTAGGGATAAGCTTTCTTTGGCTATGTTATTTTGATAAGACATAATTGCTTGATTAGCATGTTTGAAGTATTATTGTTTTTATGTCAACATTAAACTTTTATCTTGAATCTTTCGGATCTAAATATTCATGCCACAATAAAAAGATTTACATTGAGAATTATGCTAAGAAGCATTCCACATCAAAAATTCTGTTTTTATCATTTACCTACTCGAGGACGAGTAGGAATTAAGCTTGGGGATGCTGATACGTCTCCAACGTATCTATAATTTTTTATTGTTCCATGCTATTATATTATCTGGTTTGGATGTTTATGGGCTTTATTAAACACTTCCATATTATTTTTGGGACTAACCTATTAACCCAGAGCCCAGTGCCAGTTCCTGTTTTTTGCCTACTTCAGTGTTTCGCAGAAAAGGAATACCAAACGGAATGAAACCTTCGGGAAAGTTATTTTTGGAACGGAAGCAATCCAGGAGACTTGGAGTGCATGTAAGGGAAGCAAGGAGGAAGGCACGAGGCAGGGGGGCGCGCCCACCCACCTGGGTGTGCCCTCCACCCTCGTGGGCCCCTCGTGGCTCCCCTTACTGACTTCTATCACCTATATATCACCATATACCCTAAAACCATCGGGGAACAGAATAGATCGGGATTCCGCCGCCGCAAGCCTCTGTAGCCACCAAAACCAATCGGGACCCTGTTCCGGCACCCTGCCGGAGGGGGATCCCTCACCGGTGGCCATCTTCATCATCCCGATGCTCTCCATGACGAGGAGTGAGTAGTTCACCCTCGGGGCTGAGGGTATGTACCAGTAGCTATGTGTTTGATCTCTCTCTCTGTCTCTCGTGTTCTTGAGGTGATACGATCTTGATATATCGCGAGCTTTGCTATTATAGTTGGATCTTATGATGTTTCTCCCCCTCTACTCTCTTGTACTGGATTGAGTTTTCCCTTTGAAGTTATCTTATCGGATTGAGTCTTTAAGGATTTGAGAACACTTGATGTATGTCTTGCGTGGGATACCCGTGGTGACAATGGGGTATTCTATTGATCCACTTGATGTATGTTCTGGTGTCAACTTGCGGGTTCCGCCCATGAACCTATGCATAGGGGTTGGCACACGTTTTCGTCTTGACTCTCCGGTAGAAACTTTGGGGCACTCTTTGAAGTTCTTTGTGTTGGTTGAATAGATGAATCTGAGATTGTGTGATGCATATCGTATAATCATACCCACGGATACTTGAGGTGACATTGGAGTATCTAGGTGACATTAGGGTTTTGGTTGATTTGTGTCTTAAGGTGTTATTCTAGTACGAACTCTATGATAGATCGAACGAAAAGAATAGCTTCATGTTATTTTACTACGGACTCTTGAATAGATAGATCAGAAAGGATACCTTTGAGGTGGTTTCGTACCCTACCATAATCTCTTCGTTTGATCTCCGCTATTAGTGACTTTGGAGTGACTCTTTGTTGCATGTTGAGGGATAGTTATATGATCCAATTATGTTATTATTGTTGAGAGAACTTGCACTAGTGAAAGTATGAACCCTAGGCCTTGTTTCAATGCATTGCAATACCGTTTGTGCTCACTTTCATCATTAGTTACCTTGCTGTTTTTATATTTCCAGATTACAAAAACCTATATCTACCATCCATATTGCACTTGTATCACCATCTCTTTGCCGAACTAGTGCAGTTATACAATTTACCATTGTATTGGGTGTGTTGGGGACACAAGAGACTCTTTGTTATTTGGTTTGCAGGGTTGCTTGAGAGAGACCATGTTCATCCTACGCCTCCCACAGATTGATAAACCTTAGGTCATCCACTTGTGGGAAATTTGCTACTGTCCTACAAACCTCTGCACTTGGAGGCCCAACAACGTCTACAAGAAGAAGGTTGCGTAGTAGACATCAGGTGTTGCGGGTGCTATGGTTGTCAGCGGCGGGGAAGAAGACTTTAGACGGCAGACGGCCGGGTCGGGGGATAAATCCTGTTTCCGTGGACGAGGCGGTCGTAGGAGCGGCAACGGTAAGGTGGATGACGGCGCCGATGAAGCGAGACGGCGCGATGAAAGGATCCTGGTCCGGCGCCATGGATGAAAGACGTCCATCTCTTGCAGTGGATGACGGGGTAGGGGTAGCGGCTCCGGCAAGGTGGAGGATGGGGTGGTGGACGGAGGAGGCTGGCCGCAGTGGGGAGGTTTTCATGGCGCCGACGGTGTATGAGTGGGGAAATGGAGGGGGAGTGGGATCTCAAACTTTGGGATGCGCTTGTCTGAAATGTGGGAAAGTTACGAACTTATCCCCCGTTTAAAATTTAGGACATCACGTCGGTTGGGGATAGGACAGTAATTACACATCTCCCAAATATTTGCCGGTAACGATTTCGGGCGAGGAGAGGGTGTTTTGCCGCCCACGGTGTCGGTGTACAAAAGAAGGGGCACACCTTTGTACCCCTTTACCTGTGCACGGGCAGTCGGAGCCGCGCCCACGGCCACACCAAGCAGAGCAGGGGAGGTGAACCAAGGCAAAACTGAAGCCCAAGACAGCCAGAGCAACGCCAAGACCAAGAATGCAAAGAAGCAGAGGGGCGGAGCAGTTTCCCCCGACAAGACCCTTGCCGGGGACAGCCTCAGCAACCCCGGCAAGACCCTTGCCGGGGCAGCGCGCTCAAACACCAACAAAGCGAGCCACCCTCTAGCCCACGGTCTCCAACACTATCGACCATGTTGGGCCAGGGCTCGGGAGGCACCTCTCTGGTGGCATGCAGATCTTTGTGAAGACATATTCAAGATCAGATGAGGGTTGGAAGACAACGGTCCTCGGCAAGATCCTTGCCGAGGAGAACCACAAGACCCCCGGCAAGATCCTTGCCGGGGATGACTGCGTGCCACGGCAAGACCCTTGCCGGGCCACCTGGCAAGGCTCTCACCCAGGAGGCCAGCGGGGCCACTACCAGGCCCGCACTAACCAAGTTTCCACCGCCGTTCGCATGCAGCTGCCAGCCCAACCAGTTGGGCAGGCACCTGCGTGGCAACATGCAACTTCCAGTCCAACTCAGCAAGCACCTGCGTGGCGGCATGCATATCTTCGCGAAGACCCTACCACCGCGCCACCTCAGCTGCCTGCTTGCCTACATGGCGCTGCACGCGTCGCTGGCCAGGGCACGTGTCAAGGCGAGGAGGAGCGGCGACGGACGGGACGGCCCTCGCCCCCGCCCCCGATAAAGCTAGGGGACACCTCAGCGGCGCATTAAATGCGACTGGTCCTGTAATACGAGCGATAAGCTCGCAATACTGTACGCCTTTCCACCTCATGTATGCCACTGTGGCAGCCCCTTTCGCCTATAAAAGGAGGCCCATGGCATACTGGAGAAGGATTCGGCTCTTTCGAACCACGCACTCACCATAGCTAGTTCGAGAGCTCAAAGACACTCAATACATCTACCAAAGCAGGACTGGGGTTTTACGCATCTCTGCGGCCCGAACCTGGGTAAATGACCCTTGCGCTGACTACTAATCCTGCTCTTCTCGCAACCCTGCGCCCCGGCAACCGTAGTAGGGATTCTTGTGATCCCATAGGTGTCATTCCACACCGACATCTTTGGCGCGCCAGGTAGGGGGCGCAATTGTGAGAATCTGGTTTAGTAGCTAGCCTAGTGTTTCTTCATCGCCATGGCTCCCAAGAAGGAGACGGCCAGGAGAAAAAGGCGTCGCCTGTGAACGCGAAGGACGCCAGCGCGGCGACAGAAAAGCTAAGTCATTCAGAGCCCTGAGTTATTTCCTTTTATACATAAAGTTATCGTCCCCGGAGATCTTGCCTATGTATGGAAAACCTGCACGCGAAGGGGGCCCTCCCACGATTGACAACGCCCTTGTTCTGTTTCGAGTCCGCTCAACAGCTCAAAGCGGCCGCGTCGAGAGTGGCGGGGTAGCCTTCCGCACTTGGCAATGCTCCCGACTCTGACTCGAGTCAAGCTCGACAGTTCGGGCGGCCACGCCAAGGGCAGTAAGGTGGTTCGCCCGGCAGCAAGCACACCCGGCAGGCCAATGGGGATCCGTCCCCAAGACGCCACCCTGGGTTTACGCGCCGGCAAGTCTACCCAGTTACGTAGGGTGTACTTACAAGGAAAAATCGAACGGGAGAATAACATGCATAATATCAAGAGTACTGCAGAGGTTATATTACATCAAATTGCTGCCGTGGTTCTAACTAAAGATGGAAACTGTCTTGGACATGAACCTGCAGCGATGAAAAAAAAGGGGTGCCTAATCCCGGCACTGCCCTCCACCCTCAGAATTCCGCCGACACGGCTGATGATGGGCTTCATGCGCTCCCTGAGCGGGGCGAGGTCAGTACCCTCCGGCAAGCTCTCCAACGCGGCGTCGAAGTCGAAGTCGGGGTACTAGTGTGCCACCTTGGTGAGAACCTTGGTCATGGCACCCTGGCAAAGCCTTCGCGCCTCGTGGGCCGGCGAGGCCGCCCGGTTGGCGTGAAGCTGCTCCAGGGCCCCGAGAACGCACTCGAAGAACAGGTCAGCTTGGCGTTGGTGGTCCCGCTGCGCTCTGGGGCGTACCTCAGGGTTGGCATCCCCATGGTAGCCAGCTGCGCGGTGATCCTGCCGGCGACGTCCTCAAGGTGGCCGATCCAGCGGTTCACGCCCTCCTTGATGCTCGGCGGCCTCGTTCTTCTGCAGCCGCTTCTCGGTCTCCAGCTCCTTGGCCGGGATTCCCTCCCGGGCTTTGGCCTCTGTGAGCATCCCCTCGAGGCCCTCCAGTTTCGGCATGAGGTCCTTGATGGACTTGTTGGCCTTGGAGAGCTCCCCGGCCTTGCTGATGGTCGCGCCCTGCGCCTCCGTCAGAGCACCGTTGAGCGGGTCCTTCTCCTGGGACAGCTTCAGGGCTTGCTCCTTTAGCCCGTCCCGCTCTACCTCCAGTTCCTTCACCTTGCCAGCGTGGACCAGGGCTTGGGCATCGAGCGCCTCTTGGTGCCTCTGCTCCAGCTCACGGGTTTGTGGCAAGACAAGCTTCTCCACCTCTTCATCCTTGCCGCAAAGCGTGGAGGCAAGCTTCTCCTCGCGCGCGGCAAGGTCCTCCTCCTGGGAGTTCAGCGCCCTCGTGCTGGGTCCGGGCGGCTTCGGCGGCAGCGGCCAAGTTCTTCGCTGTCTCTTGGGCCTTCTCGACGTCGGCGAGCTTCATGGTGAGCTCCACGTCGCGCTTGGCCAGCTCGCCCTGGGCAGCCTTCAGCTCCTCGTGAGCCTGGCAGAACCAGTCTTGCGTCTCGGCAACGCGCTCCTGGAGGTCCACCTCCACCTTCTCCACCACCGCCGTCCTGGACTTAGCCTTGTCCAGACGGGCGCGATGGAGCCCCTAGAGCTTCCGGAAGCTAGCGGCCATGGTGTGGAGGAGCCGCTCTTCCTGCGAGCCACCACCACCGACGCTCGGCTCATCGATGACCTCAAGCCCGGCGGTGGCAAGCACTTCGTCGTCGAACACCACTCCCTCAACGGGTGTCCTGGTGTTCGACGCGCTGGGAAGGTGGACGAACAAGTCGTCGCTCACCCTCAGGTACTTGCCGGAGCCGGAAGCAGCAGAGGAGGAAGGCCGGTCATCAGCCACCTCCTCCTCCTCCTCGACGGCGACCCTGCCGGCCTCCCCGGCAGGCCCCTTGCCGGCCTCCTCAGCGGCGGCCTTGCTGGCCTCCCCGGCAGGCCCCTTGGCGGCGTCCAGCAGCGCCCTTGGCAGCCTCCTCGGCGGTGATCTTCTCGCCGTCCGCCTTGGCGGCCTTGGCGACGTCCTCGATGATGGCGTCCACATCCTCTGGGTTCACCGAGGAGGAATCTGGACGCCAAAGAAGGGAGTGAGGCGAGGCCAAGACCAAGAGCCAGAAAGAAAAAGGAATAGGGATGAAAGAAGAGCGATTTACCAGCACCAGTGCCATGCTGGGAAAAGGAAGTCCCCTCCCCGCCAACGTTTGGCGCTGAGGCAAAGCCGCCAGCGCCCAACTTCTCCTCCTCCTCCTCCTCCATGTGCACAGGCTCGGTGCTTGGCGCCCTTGCCGGGGACGCCCCTCGGGGCGGCGTTGTCGATGGGGGCGGCGTGTTGGGAGAAGCCCTCTGTGGCTCCTCCTGCTACCGCTCTCCTCCTGCATACCCAGCAAGGTCAGCACCAAAGTATCGTACCCCTGACACATGTCGACGAGGGGAGGGTAATGAACTTACGTCGGGGGCTGTGCCGGGGGCTGCTGTCTGGGCTGCTCAACACCACTAGTGGCGCCCTTGAAGTACCAGCCGGGGGCTGGCCGCCCGCGGAGGTCTTGGCCCTCTTCACCCTTTGGGCCAGCGTCTCCGCGTCCCTGCCAAGATGAGAACAATTCAAGACCAGTGACACAGATCGAGGAGACAGAAATGACGGGAAGAAACCAGATACTTACTCATCGTCCACCTCCTCCTCTGCTGTTTTCCTCTTCCTCCTTGGGCTGAGGGATCCATAGTCAAAAGTGACCCCCGCGTCAGCATCTACCGGGGGAGGGGAGGAGGGCGGGGTCTACGTGCGCTTGGACGAAGAAGAAGCAGATGCCTACTTCCTCGCTGTCGCGGCCTTCAGCACCTTCTTCACCGCCGCGGCCCTCGTCTGATGCGCCGACTCCTCCGGGGACTTTGGCCGCCGCGCGGCCCTGATGGGCCCTCGTCTGATGCGCCGACTCCTCCGGGGACTTTGGCCGCCGCGGCCCTCCGCAGGACTCGCCCTCTCCCCGTGGCCGAAGGGTCAATAGCCCCGGCCTCCCCCTCCAACGATTCATCGGCCGCGTCTTCAGCCAGAGGAGCCTCGGTGCCGGCGCTACTGGCTTCCCCGGCGGCCGCCGCCCATTGGGCGAGCTCCTCCTCCTCCACAGCCGTCGCGGCCCTGTCCTCCACACCACAAGCGCTGCCGGCCTCCTCGGCAAGCTGTGCCTCCCTCGCCCTGGCAGCGATGTAGTCCAGCTCCACCTGGGTGGTGTCTTGGACGAGCAGCCGCTCGGCGTCGGCGTTGATGTACCCCTCGTGCAGGGTGTCAAAGAACTGCTGCACCTCGACGTCCTCTGGCTCCTTCCAGCTCGGGTCAGGGCCATGCACGTTACAGTCCGGTATCATGGCGATGATCTCATTCCGGCGCGAATTATTGCACAGCGGGACCACTCCCGCCGGCAGCTTGAACAAAGGCCCCTTGAAGACCTTGCCGGCCTTCGCGGCGGCCCTCGCGGCCTTGCCGGTCCGTTAGATCTCGCCGTCTCGGCCCACATCGAGCTGGAAGAGCTGCTGGCAGAAATGAGCGTGCCCATCACTGTGAAGTTGTGGTCGAGGCCGGGGCGAAGCCGCATGATGTCGGCGGGGTTCGTGAAGAGCCAGGCCGGCCTCCCCTTGTTGTGCAGCGGAGCGATCCGGCGGCGGACGAAGTCCGCCCAGATCATCTCAAGGGTGAGCCCGGCCTCGGTGAGCCGAAGGATCCTAGCGGTGGCAATCGTGAGCTTCTCGTCATCGGCGTCAACGTCACTCCAATCACTTCCGTGGACCGGCGGCGCCCGGCGAACTTCGCAGAACGCCGGCGGGTCTTTCTCTTTGATCCAGCACCACCGGCCCCGCCATTCTTCCCACCTCTCCTCCATGGCGCCCTCCGGGTACACCCCCTTGGACCTTGGGATCCAGGTGATGCAACCAGAGATGGCGCCCCCTGGTTAGATTCGAGGGGAGAAGTAATGGCGAAAGAGCACCGTGTTGGGGTGCACCCCGGCGAAGCCCTCACAGTGGTGCGCGAAGAGGGCCATGCACGCCACCGCATTCGGGGTGAAATCCAAGATGCGTAAGCCAAAGGTGTGCATGATGTCGCTAAAGAAATCGGAGAAGGGAGGACAAAGCCCACAGGAAAATAGTCGACAAAGAAGGGGTACCGATTTGGGGCAGCCTCGGCGCAGTTGGCGGGGATGACGCGTGTGGCCGGATGCCCTGACTTCTCTCCCCCCGTCTTCACCCCCCACAGGGGCTTGAAGGCTTCCCGAAGTTCGAACACGTCAACTGTCGAGGGGAAGAGGGCGGACTGCGTCCGCTGCACCGCCTGCGCACTCTTCGGCGGCTCCGCCGCTCCGGTATCCTTAGCCACACCCTTGCCCTTGACGGATATCGGCGCCATGGTGGCTGGGGGAGAAGGGCAAAGCAGAGGGTGCCGGGAATGCAACGGCGGCGAGCAAGGGCGAAGCTTAGGGAAGAAGAGGAAGACGAGCGGAGGCTTCTGAGATTGGGATTGCGTCGAGGGTAAAGGAACAGTGCTCTCGCGGTTATCCCTTTTTATGGGGAAGCCGCGGGTCGCGCTGCCCATTTACTGCGATGTGACGCATGCGTGCGGGAACCGCCCCACGCATGCCGCCCACGTCATGCGCGCCCCTCCACGTCGCGCCTTCAACACAGGTCGTGGGAACCGCAGCGCGCGAAAAGTTTCACCGCGTTAAAAACCGCCCCGCCTGCCAGCGCACCGTTTTGGGCCTGGCCCAACAACGTGTCGCGCTTATGTGTGGCCAAGGCCCGGGGGCTCCTGTCGGTGTACAAAAGAAGGGGCACACCTTTGTACCCCTTTACCTGTGCACGGGCAGTCGGAGCCGCGCCCACGGCCACACCAAGCAGAACAGGGGAGGTGAACCAAGGCAAAACCGAAGCCCAAGACAGCCAGAGCAACGCCAAGACCAAGAACACAAAGAAACAGAGGGGCGGAGCAGTTTCCCCCGGCAAGACCCTTTCCGGGGACAGCCTCAGCAACCCCGGCAAGACCCTTGCCGGGGCAGCGCGCTCAAACACCAACAAAGCGAGCCACCCTCGAGCCCTTGGTCTCCAACACTATCAACCATGTTGGGCCAGAGCTCGGGAGGCACCTCCGTGGTGGCATGCAGATCTTTGTGAAGACATATCAAGATCAGATGAGGGTTGGAAGACAACGGTCCTCGGCAAGATCCTTGCCGAGGAGAACCACAAGACCCCCGGCAAGATCCTTGCCGGGGATGACTGCGCGCCACGGCAAGACCCTTGCCGGGCCACCCAGCAAGGCTCTCACCCAGGACGCCAGCAGGGCCGCTGCCAGGCCCGCACTAACCAAGTTTCCACTGCCGTTCACATGCAGCTGCCTGCCCAACCAGCTGGGCAGGCACCTGTGTGGCAACATGTAGCTTCCAGGCCAACTCAGCAAGCACCTGCGTGGCGGCATGCAGATCTTTGCGAAGACCCACCACCACGCCACCTCAGCTGCATGCCTGCCTACATGGCTCCGCACACATCGCTGGCCAGGGCACGTGTCAAGGCGAGGAGGAGCGGCGACGGACGGGACGGGCCTCGCCCCGCCCCCGATAAAGCTAGGGGACACCTCAGCGGCGCATTAAATGTGACTGGTCCTGTAATACGAGCGATAAGCTCGCAATACTGTACGCCTTTCCACCTCCTGTATACCACTGTGGCAGCCCCTTTCGCCTATAAAAGGAGGCCCATGGCATACTGGAGAAGGATTCGGCTCTTTCGAACCACGCACTCACCATAGCTAGTTCGAGAGCTCAAAGACACTCAATACATCCACCAAAGCAGGACTAGGGTTTTACGCATCTCCGCAGCCCGAACCTGGGTAAACGACCCTTGCGCTGACTACTAATCCTGCTCTTCTCGCAACCCTGCGCCCCGGCAACCGTAGTAGGGATTCTTGTGATCCCATAGGTGTCGTTCCACACCGACACACGATTGGCTCCCACGGTGTATGAACGGGGCTGATAGGTAGGGCAGTTGTGTCACGTCTGAGGGAAGTTACACATATGCCCCTATTTAAAATGTTAGCCTACATCGATTTCGGACAAGGAGAGTTTGTTTTGCCGCCCATCGTGGATGAATGGGGAAATGGAGGGAGAGACACATGTCTTTCGGACGAGCTTGAATCAAATGTGTTTTACCGCCCATGTTTGGCGCCTACCGTGTCTGAATGGGCTCAGAGGCTGTCGTGTCACGTATGATTGAAGTTACCAGTCTACCCCTATCGATAGTAGTGTAAATCCAGTCGATAAGGATGTCAAGTGTCAGGGGTAGACAGTAATTTCCATCTCGCAAACACTTACTTCGGGCAGCCCACAAATGATAGTGGGTGTTTAGCCGCTTTGTTCAAAACTTGGAGAATTAGCATTCACGTTTGCCCTAGACCCTGGCAACTAAATCCAAATCCAATTTTTATTCGATTACGAATATCCACAAATAATTCTACGTTTTGTTATTTATTTCTTCAAAACCACAACAAAGATTTATTCCACCTTTATATATGATTATGATTTAGAAATGCCATGATCTTCGAATTTAGTAGGTTGGATACACTTTGAGTCAAACAGTTATTTCATCTAATACAATATGCTCACACGAAAAACAGTTCACCTTATGTCAATCATACAAATACTGAGGATTACCTCGCCTAAAAAGTTCGGATCATTACAACTCACGGACAACATAGGGGGTCTTACAACATAATCCATTCAGAGACATGACACAACATGCAAGTACAATAATCTAATGACAATTTCAACTGGTATCTAAAGAAGAACTGGGATTACCCTGGGCTTCGGATAGCAGAAGTAGCAGGACCTCCTCTGTCTTCAAATGCAACATTCTTACTTCCTCCAATTCTTGGGTTGCTTGCATAATGCGTGCGGATAATTGCATGAATTCCAGCTTCATGATCGAGATTACCTCATTCATGGCAGCCACACCATCTCTTTCTGCCTCTAGTAGAGCATCAAGAACTATAATATCTATGCTCTGACTGCTCTCCGGCGGTGTTGCCTCTGAACTGCTACCATCTGGTAACATGGATGGCGCACTGCTTCCACAAATAGATTCTGGGGTTGTACATTGTCTCCTAGTGTGAACGGCATCCTGAAAGGTTTCCGCTAGACATAAGTAAGAGATGGTTATCGCATGATCCAGGCAGTAAGCTTACATGGTAAACGACATACGAATTATTGCCGAGCATGGCAAGCTATATTTAAATGGTTTGAAGCAGCATCAGCCGAAAAGAAATTAAAATGGTAAGATGAAACTAGGGATGTAAGTGGCAAATAAACGACATCCGCCAGTCCCATATAGTTAGTTTTTGTTAGCTCCCTAGTTCATTTTCCTCAAAAAACAAAAACTCTTTTGAACTATCATACCACTAGTGGACTTTAATCGGGATTAAACGGGACCCAGTTGACATCCCTAGTTGAAAGGGAGTGTACCACCGCTATATTTAAGTTGCCAAGGCATCTAAGCAGTTGAAATAATCTGAGAAAGCACTTAATAGTGTGGCCTCATATAAACTACGAAGACAGTCTTGTGATGAAGTTCAAAGGAAAAGTTAAGGACTCAAATGAAGTAGGCATGCATTTCTTTACGATAGTACAACAGGCACTGCTGACATATTGGCCAACTTAGGTATAGCGTAACAAGTAACAAACAAGCATTCGAATCAAGCAATACAGCAAAGCAGACAACTGAACTATTTGTAATTCTGTAGGATTACAGGTTGAGGGCACAAGCCAAGAAAGCAGCCCACACGCATTACATTTCACATGTACTAAACCACACTGGCTTACCATATGTTGCTGCGAAGCCTCGCTGCTGTTGCAATGTTCTTTGAAGATATCGTCAGCATCCCGTGGTTGCAAATCTAGTTGTTGTAGTTTATTCTGCACCCTCTATTTAGGTAAAATTTGTTGGAACACGCGGTACGCTACGCTAGCACCAAATAAAATTTTCTACCGCGCACCCAAGATCATGCTGCTGGAAATAGATCACGGGATCGAGTTTACCACTAGACGCGCAGTCACCGCAGCGGAAGTAGAGTTGGTGATGCGTGTAGCCGATCTCCCAGGCCGTCTCCTCCTCGCGTTGCCGATCTCCCGCGAACAGCGAAGACCCGTGAACGGTGATCTCCCGCGAACGGCACCTCGTGGTTCCCTCGAACGGTTCGTCCAAGCACCGCAGATGCGATGCCTCCAAGGTATGCACACGTACGGGGAGCAGCGTCGAGCGGCGGACTGCTAGGTCGGGTCGCGCGGCATGGGCGTGGGGAGTGGCAGTGGCTAACCAGGGTTCAATTCTATTAACCCTAAGTGTTGTGCCCACACCCCTTTATATAGACCTCCGAGATGGGCTCAACACTTGAGCCCACTAGGAGTCCACATCCATTTTCCACTCGGATACAATCCGAATGGGCTGCAGCCCCTTAAGTGTGCGACCCTATAGGTTCACGTACACATGGACACAACCTTGGTAGCGGCTCCTAGCAGAACGTGCCAACTCCCATGTGGGCGTAGAAGTAATATCCCAAGGTTTCCCTTGGATATCCCACGAATATGCACTTGTCCGATTTGGGTGTGAGCTTATCCGACTGGAGTCGCTTGACATATGCTTCACATCCCCAAATTTTCAGAAAAGACAAAATGTGACTCTTTGCAGTCCATATCTCATATGGTGTCTTATCTACGGACTTAGATGGTACCCTGTTTAGTGTGAAAGCTGCAGTTTCTAGAGCGTATCCCCAAAATGACAAGGGTAAATCCGACTGACTCATCATCGATCGGACCATGTCCAACAGGGTCCGATTCCTCCGTTCCGACACACCATTTCTTTGTGGCATACCCGGAGGAGTCAGTTGTGGAACTATTCCATGATTCTTCAGATGATCATCAAACTCCTGGCTCATATACTCACCGCCACGATCAGATCATAGAAGTTTGATTTTCTTGCCGAGTTGATTTTCCACTTCGTTCTGAAACTCCTTGAACTTTTCAAAAGTTCCTGACTTGTGCCTCATCAAGTAGACATATCCATATCTACTCAAGTCGTCGGTGAAAGTCACGAAGTATTGGAAACCACCTCTAGCTGCCGTGCTCATTGGTCCACATACATCACTATGTATAAGTTCCAACAACTCGGACGCCCTCTCGCAACTCTTTGCAAAAGGAGTCTTAGTCATCTTACCGAGTAGGCAAGACTCGCATGTCTCGAATGATTCAAACTCAAACGAAGTTAGAATTCCCTCTTCATGCGCTTTTGACTAATGTGTCCTAGTCGACAATGCCAGATGTAAGTCGGATTTATCTCATTAGGCTTATGCCTCTTGACATTTATGTTATAGACTGATTCACCTTCAAGATCTAGGATAAATAACCCATTTACAACGGGTGCAAAGCCATGAAACATATTATTCAAGTAAATAGAACAACCATTGTCCTTAATACTGAATTCATAACCTTGTTTCATCAAACATGAGGCAGAAATAATGTTTCGACTCAAAGCAGGAACATAATAACAATTATCAAGTTCCATTACAAATCCTGAAGGTAAATTAAGTTGCATAGTGCCGACGGCCAATGCAGCAACTCTTGCTTTATTCCCGACCCGAATGTCAACTTCTCCTCTTGCGACATTCCTAGTTCTGCTTAGCCCCTGCATCGAGTTGCATATGTGAACAACCGATCCGGTATCATATACCCAAGAGCTACTAGAAACATCAGCAAGATAAATGTCTATAACATATACAACAAGTGTACCTGAAGAAGAAGTCATACTTCCAGTCTTCTTGCCCTTCTCGGCAAGCCACTTGCTACAGTTCCTTTTCCAGTGTCCGGGTTCCTTGCAATGAAAGCAAATACTCCCCGAAGTCGTCCCTGACTTAGGCGCAGCGGCTGCAGTTGGAGTTGCCTCCTTCTCTTTGCCCTTTGCCTTAGCCTTTTTCTTGGACCAGCTCTTCTTGAACTTAGCCGAGTTCTGCACCATCAACACTTGACGACGTGTACCTTTCTTGATATCCTGCTCTGCCACTTTGAGCATCCCATGCAATTCAGTGAGCTTCTTTTCCATCCCATGCATATGGTATTTCGAAATAAACGGCCCATAGCTGTCCGGAAGAGAACCCAGAATTGTATATGTGGACAACTCATCCCCAAGTGGGAAGCCCAGCCTATCCAGAGCTTGCATGTACACTACTAGGAAAAGGGCTATAGATGATATGGACACTAATGGCGCACCAGACATGTGGTGCGCCACTACTATATAGCAGTGGCGCGCCAGGTGTTGGTGCGCCATTAGTGTCCAAATACTAATGGCGCACCACATCCACGGTGCGCCACTAGTAACAATTTTTTTTCAAAACTAGTAATGGCGCACCAGGGGATAGTGTGCCATTACTAGTTAAACTAGTAATGGCGCACCACATCCACGGTGCGCCACTAGTAAAAAAAATTCAATTTTTTTTCAAAACTACTAATGGCGCACCGTGTGTGTGGTGCGCCATTACTAGTTGAACTAGTAATGGCGCACCGTGTGTGTGGTGCGCCATTACTAGTCATTACTAGTTGAACTAGTAATGGCGCACCACTCCCACGGTGCGCCATTAGTAACTTGCCCCAAAAATTCCACCGAATGCACCCCCCCTGTGGATCGCCTTTTTAGTTTTAGAAAAAATAAAAGAAAATGATGGAAATGTCAAAAAAATAAAAGAAAATAAGTTTCCCATGTGATATGTGGTCTACTTGTTGGGAAAATTTACAAATATGAATTTCGACTTTATTTGCAAAATCTCTCTGGAATTTGTAAAATGGGCATAACTTTTGCATACGAACTCGGATTAAAAAGTTTTTTATATGAAAAATCATCTACTCGAAAAGATACATCCGAATTTAACTCGGGGAACCCCGTTAAACATTTTCAGAATCCTCAAAAACCTAACAGAAAAAAAGTTACGGGGCTTTTAAGATCCGAAGAGGCAAAAAAATTCAAAAAAAACAAACTCAGTAATGGCGCACCTGCCCATGGTGCGCCATTACTATCTTCCCGCCTTCAAAATTCAAACTATATCAAAAAAATAAAAATAAAAAATTAGTAATGGCGCACCTGCCCATAGTGCGCCATTACTATCTTCCCGCCTTCAAAATTCAAAATAAAAAAAATAAAAAAATAGTAATGGCGCACCTGCCCACGATGCGCCATTGTTCTCCTCCACTCCACCTCTCCTCCACTATGCCGTATATATGGCTGGGCGGGGTCCTCTCCTCGTTACCTCTTCATTGTTCTCCTCCACTCCACCTCTCCTCCACTCCATCTCCTCCTCTTCTGCACTCCATCTCCCCTTCTCTCCTCCACCATACTCCCCTCCTCCTCTCCGGCGACCTCCTCCTCCTCCTCTCCGGCGACCTCCTCCTCCCTCCTCTCCTCCCCTCCCCTCACGGTTTCTCCTCCCTCCTCTCCGGTGATCTCCTCCTCCCTCCTCTCCGGTGATCTCCTCCTCCCTCCTCTCTGGTGATCTCCTCCTCCCTCCTCTCCGATGAGCTCCTCCTCTCCTCTCCTCCCCTCCCCTCATGGTTTCTCCTTCCTCCTCTCCGATGCTCCGGTGAACTCCTCTCCGGCGACCTCCTCCTCCTCTCCGGCGATGTAGGCGAGCGCCTCTCCGGTGACCTCCTCCTCCTCCTCTCCGGTGACCTCGGCCCTCCTCTCCGGCGAACTCCTCTCCGGCAAAAGAACACGGCAAAAGAACGTACAAGATCCAAAAACGAGAACAAAATTTGAAAAAATATCGTGCAAAAAAACGAGCAAAAAAGAGCAAAAATGGGCAAAAAAAATCGCGATCCAGATCCAAATTCAAAATTCAAAAATAGCAATGGCGCATCACCCCATAGTGCGCCATTAGTATGGCAAAGCACATGTGTAAATATCGCCCCTGGGAGGCACACTAATGGCGCATGTTGGTCTATACTAATGGCGCACGGCTTGATGCGCCATTAGTATTTAATACTAGTGGCGTGGTACTAGTGGCGCACCAGTAGTGCGCCATTACTAGGCAAAACTGGTGCGCCACTAGTAGGCCTTTTCCTAGTAGTGCTACCCGATCATCTTGATCACATGCGGGCTCAGTGGATCACCCTCTTTCAGCTTACAATCCATCAAGGATCGCCAGACGTTGAACCTTTCGGTCCTAGCCTGCATTTGAAACATGCTCTTAAGGTTCTCGATCATATCGAGAGCCTCAATATTTTTGAACTGCTGCTGCAGATGGGGCTCCATAGAAGCCAGCATGAGACAGCTGATCTCGTTTGATTCATCAACGAGTTTCTGGTAGGCATTTCTGGCTGTGGCATTAGCATTATCGGCAGGTTCCTCTGGAAGCGGATTCTCTAGAACTTGTTCCTTTTTTCTCATGCCTAAGAACAATTCTCAGGTTTCTATACCAGGTGGTAAAGTTTGTTCCATTCAATTTATCTTTTTCCAGGATTGATTTCAACGCAAAAGGGGTAACTTGAGCAGGTGGTGCCATTGATCTACAACAGAAATATGCAAAACACTAAGACATGTATTCATGAAGAGTAATTCATATTAAACATTTTATTAAGATCATTACTCCCACTGAAATCAACATCCCTCGGTTGATACTTAGTGATTCAAGATCCAAGATCAACATGTCAACTAGTGAGCTTTTGCATCACCACTAGAGGACAAGATCACTCGGTAAGCAACTCTTGCTAATCGTATCTCCATACGACTCTTGTTGTTGGGGACATCTCATGCCTCGCCAACTCCTATGCCTCGTAGCCCAGAACTGTTTTGATAGCCACAACAAGTCAACCAATGCTCCGCGTGTAAGTGTCCGACACAAACCCATCACTTCAAGGAGATCTAGTGGCACCCTAATTTCATAGGCCCGCCACTAAATATACTTGACATGTGAAGGTGCAGCAATTGGGGAGGCATTTGTACTTGACATTATTTGAGGGATCACCCTACTTAAAACATCTACCATGCAAAAGGAAGGGTGCATAAAAGGGATAAACTTTCACAGGCAGTTTATGTATGTGTGATATGGTATAGCCCCTTTTCGCAGCGCGTGGTGATCTCCATCTCCACGTGCGCGGTCAGCCCATGCATGGTTGTCCTCGTGGTGATCTCCATCTCCACGCCATGGTGTCAACCGCCAAGTATTACATAAGATACTATGCTATCAAAAACTAATAGCTACTGAAAGTAAATTACATTACATGGCTTCTCATGTTGACACGCAGGTCATTAATACAATAATGGGACAACCATATGGTTCCTGCCGATTGCCGCACTCATGACACGTAGGTCATGAAACAATAATATACAAGCAACATACATGGGCTAATCCAACTTTTCGTTAGCTTCAGTTTGACAGGTCGTGGAGCAAAATCGGAGTTCGTATGCAAAAGTTACAGCCGTTTTACCGAGACCGCTCCAACAGATTTCAGCACCGCGGTAATCACATTTCCAAGGTGTTGATCTATGTTCCGATTCGATCAATCTCATTGATCTTCGCGTGCTGCATCCGGATTTACGTTCCACTATCTACCTCGATGGCGGACAACCGACCAGTAGGGGTAAGTCGTGTCACGACCTCTGCATCACGATCACGGAAACAAGATCACGAAACCAACCTTCAACACTGACATGCGCGACCGATCTACATATCTCATAAGCATATCATCGAATCTATTACCACACAGCGGAGGCTCTGATACCACTGTTGGAACACGCGGTACGCTACGCTAGCGCCAAATAAAATTTTCTACCGCGCACCCAAGATCATGCTGCTGGAAATAGATCACGGGATCGGGTTTACCACTAGACGCGCACTCACCGCAGCGGAAGTAGAGTTGGTGATGGGTGTAGCCGATCTCCCGGGCCGTCTCCTCGTCGCATTGCCGATCTCCCGCGAACAGCGAAGACCCGTGAACGGTGATCTCCCGCGAACGGCACCTCGTGGTTCCCTCGAACGGTTCGTCCAAGCACCGCAGATGCGATGCCTCCAAGGTATCCACACGTACAGGGAGCAGCGTCGAGCGGCGGACTGCTAGGTCCGGTCGCGCGGCATGGGCGTGGGGAGTGGCAGTTGCTAACCAGGGTTCAATTCTATTAACCCTAAGTGGTGTGCCCACTCCCCTTTATATAGACCTCCGAGATGGCCTCAACACTTGAGCCCACTAGGAGTCAACATCCATTTTCCACTCGGATCCAATCCGAATGGGCTGCAGCCCCTTAAGTGTGCGACCCTATAGGTTCACATACACATGGACACGACCAGAGTCGATAGTTTGTAGCGGCTCCTAGCAGAACGTGCCAACTCCCATGTGGGCGTAAAGTCGTTTGACGAACCTCAACAACGTGTCATATGCAACATTCCTTTTGCCTCACGATATTTGTTGTCGAGCTCAAGGCGAGTACTTGTCACCCTTGTGATAGCTCGACCTCTCTTCTCGAAACCATGATACAGATTCCCGAACTGGGTTAACACTTAACCCAAGTCGCATGGCCATGCTTTCCGAATCTGATCACTCGAGAGGGCCCAGAGAATATCTCTCCAAATAGGAGGGGCAAATCCCATCTTGGTCAACCATGTCTCGCGGCATGTCTCACGACTCACCCGAAAGCTACCTTTATAACTACCCAGTTACAGTGTAGCATTTGATAGACCCTAAGTGAGTCGATCCTCATCCCGAGAATATGCGAGGACCTCAGGTCTAGGACATGGCATAGACATTGCACTTGAGACTAACAGATGACTATATCTCGCTGCGTCTCAAAGTGGGTCCGTCCGGCTCGGTGATCTCCATCCCCGAGCCCATACTATCGGTTTAGCATCTCCAGGCACATGACTTGTGAAACATAGTCATCAACCGAGTCATATACTAGTCAAGCATATGTGTCCGCACAACCTTATCAACTAGGGACCATTAGAACAATCATCATACAATACATAGTTCCACAAACAAGTCACATACTTATTGATACATATCATTGATGATGTTCAAGGACAATACAAAGGACTCATGAATACATATGGAAATGTCATCATCACATGATTGCCTCTAGGGCATATCTCCAACAAAATTAATTTTAATCGCATGCACTGGTTCAAATTGATCATCAATGGTTCATCTAAACTAATGAAAGAAGGGTGTGTGCATACACGACAATATATCTGCTTCCCTCTATTTTTATGCTTGTTCGAGGTGCCAGTCCCAAAAGAACAAATATTCTGCTTGATGGGGTTGGCAGCTCCATAATTAATAGAAGCATAAAATTAGTCATGCAACTTGGGAAGATCAAGAACACACACAAAAGTAATGAACAGAGGCTCGGAGCAGTGATGTAATAGCTAGCATCAGAAAATGTAGGGTAAAACGAACAAAAATCAGCGAAACCACATGCTAGTTTGCTGATGTGTAATTAAGCATAGAGAACATGAAGCAGTCTGATGGAACCAACAGGTGGCATCAAAACAACACCATTATCATAAATATAGCATGCAAGAAGTAAAATACTAGGCACTGATATCTAGGAAGTACAGTAATACTTAGGACAAAACTAAAGCATATTAACTATATGTGCACTGGTATGTAATTTAGCACATGTAACATGTTCACTGCCAGAAGTATGGCCCTATAGGGGCAAGCAGAATAACGCGTGTCATGAAACATTGAATGATGTCCTGAAGAAATTCAAAGGTGTGGTGCTTATGCTAAGAAAGTGAACGTAGGCACTGGCCGTTGGATAATAGTACCTGATTCTTGGCGGCGTATGGGTATCGGTGTCATACTTGATAGCTAAGGATCGTCGATGGTGCTCGTGTTGCGGTTGAGTTTCGGCTGGCTGTCGCCGTCGCTCAAGCGGCTCCGTTGCTTCGGTTGCGGCACCTGTCGACATGCAAGAAAGCTCATCTGTGGTAAGTGAACAGTTGCACGATCAAGAAGAGAAAAACCTAAGGAGTACAAATTGAAATAACCTGATGAGGCTGCGGCGTCAGTAAAGCAGGGCCGATGGAGTTGAATATGGCGTCCGTGGAGCGGGTCCGGTGCAGTGGGCGAAGGCTTTGGTGGGCGCCGTGTATAGTGCTTTCGGTGAGGCGGATCTGGTTCGGTGGACGAGGGCTTGTATGAAGGGCCAGTGATGGGGCGCACGAGGGAGTCAGTGAAGGGCCTACACTGTGGTGGATGAGGGTGCCGGTTAAGCAGATCCGGTGCGATGGACCATGATGGCGGTCAAGGAGATCTGGAGCGGTGGACAACCCAGTCGCTGAAATGGCTCCGTGAAGTGGTGAGTTGGCAGTTGGGGGTTCCAAGCTGCGGAAGGTAGATCTGGCGGGGTGTGAGGTCCACCGCTGCTGCGGAGGACTAGATTCGGTGGCTTGCCGTGGTTGGGGGGTCGGGGAGGGGAAGGGGAGGGGCTCTGGGGAAGAATGTTGGGGGCAAAGAGGGGAAAACTATGGAGTTACCAAAGCAGCCCTTTCCCGTTCATGTGGCAGGGGAAAAATAGGAATATCGCAGGGCTAAACTTTCGGGCGCGCGATATTTCGATGTGAGCGGGAAGTTTCAAAGCTTTTGGCGCGTGAAATTATAAGTGTTCTGCTCTTGTATGGCCGACTATGATATCATGGCCGAGAATTTATTTGTTTTGCACGCAAAAGAAGTGCAAGTTTTGAAAATCAATGTCTCTAACTCGAAACTTAGATTGTCCATTCAATTCAAATATGGATCATTGAGCTAGTACAAGAAAATACCATCATACGGCCCAATTCAAATGAAATTCCAAATGTGTTTATCCTAAATATAATGACAAAAGCAAAAATGTGTATGTGTATGAATAAAGTGGATGATTATAAAGTCTGAACATGCACGTATGTGTATATGTCTAGGTTTGATATATGAATTTTAAATCACGAAATCCCGGCTTAAAAATGTACCTCCATTTAAATGAATTACAAAAGCTAATATGGAGTCGAATTCCAAAATTCCAATCTTAGGTTTGTAATTCTGGTACATCAAGGTATATCACGCATGTTCAAAAGTATCGTTATCTCATAGTCCAAACTGTGAAACAAATTGATCAACCATGAGTGCACACACTATTGACCATATATATCTCAATTACGCTAAAGTCCCTCAAATATAGACACCTCACTCTCTATATGAAGCCAACCCCCCCCCACACACACAAGTCGTTCTCTCCCCCAGACACGAACACACGAGCACATTAACACCCCCTCTCTTCTAAAGTCTAGACCCCAATATAGGTCTCTATCACTTTGTCTCTCGAGCATGCACACATCTCTTCCCCCACTCTCTAGGTCTCCCGGCATCTCTCTTTGCCAAGCACACGCACTATGTATAATGTATCTTTCCCATACACACAAAACGTCGCCCCCAAATGTCTATCTCCCTAGTTATGTGGTTCTCGCACACTCACCTCACACACCACCCCCACTGCAAACAAGCACACTTTGTCTCCATGTGCACCACTCTCCTCTTTCTATCTCTCCCACATGCGGACCCGCCCCAGCTCCTTCCCTGTATACATATATGCCGTGACTCTTTCCATAGCCCCTAATGTATTATCGTTCTCAATCTCGCACGTTGTTCTCTACACCATCTATTCTAGATCTCTCATGAAGTCCCTATCACACACACGATGACTCGCTTCCCTTGCGTCACCGTACATAGGCCAATTTCGAACAACATCAACATTGTCTCCCTATCTATACGCCATTTATGGACACAAACGACCCCTCTCTTCCTCTCTCTCTCTCTATCTCTCTCTCTCTCTCGCTCTCGCTCTCACACCCCTCTCCCACACACACTCGATGTCTCTTCCAAATAGTCTGCTCCCCGCCCGCACCCATGCTATCCCGCTACTACACATGCCTTTGTATCTCTGTGACACACATGTCACACCATTCCCCCTTCCCTTATACTAGGTTTACATCATTAGTGGTCTCTCTACTCCACATACACACACTCCCTCTCACACACAAACGCGCACACAAACACACACAGACACGCACAAACACCCATTTATCTGGATCCTCATCTCTCCCCATGTCCGTATGTGTATCTCACACAGTCACTCTCTGATTATGTCTATGTGTCTCCACGTTACACAACGCAAAGCCCCATGTACATGTCTCTCTCTATCCTCCACACACATAGACACAAAGAATCTCTTATCATTGCCTCAGTCTCTAAACATATCACACACGCACACTGTCTCTCTCTCTCTCTCGCAAACACGCCCAACAAGGATTTCCCCCTGAACAACTTACCGTCTATTCATCAATAGTCGTGGCAGTACGGTGAACACGAGACGTGAAAAAAGAATAAATCTACATGTGCGTAGACCACCTAGTATGACTACTAGGACTAGAGCAAGCCGAAAACGCGCCGCCGTCACCCCCTCCTTATCGGCGATGGGAAAAACCTTTGTTTTACACAGTCGAGAAGTCATTGTGCTAAGGTCCCACATGCTGAGGCGTTGAATAGAATGTAGATCCTAGTTTACGGAAACAAGTATCGATAATACGTTTGTATCTCCATACTTATATTTCTTCTCTTATAAAAAACCGAGTTGGTGATGATGGTATGCGTGCCACCTTACAATATAGACCGTCCGATCTATATCTGACGGATGGAAATTAAACTAAAAGATACCCGCACCTCTCTCCACACTTGCAGACAAGGCCTTCCCTCATTCATCCTTATCTCCAACAACCTCATTGTTGATCAATTAAAAAAGGAAGCCTTTGGAACAAACTGGCCTGTGGCCGCTGCCGGCGTCGTCTATCCCCATGCCTCCGCTCAGTCCGACCACCAATCACCATCGCGCCCCACTCCTCTTCACCTTATCTCCTATTTCTCGAGATATCATTAGTTTTTACACATGGGATTACTCCCGCATGGGTCAATCACAACAAGTCTTTTATAAAAAAAATGCATCTAGATGTTCCGTGCAATGCACGAACATCTTGCTGGTACTCCTACAGAAGACTAAGTTGGTGATGATGGTGTGTCTGCCATCCGTCATTTCTGACCATCAGATCTACAGCTAACGACCGTGAGCTAAGTTGTTGCCTTTTCTCACCAACATCCCACTTCTCTACCAATTTGCAGAAAAACCCATAATTAGTATCTTAAAACCAACCACATCCCTCCCTTACCTCACCAAAACAGCCCAAGGAATATATTCTGATTGAAACATAATATATCTCTAGTGATATATGTATATAAAAATTAGAGTGTTTTGTATCAAGTTTGTGAATAAGTATTATTCTAATTATGATCCGTTGCAACACACGTGAACATTGCTAGTATTTCCAACCATGCAAAAAAATGCTAGTATTTCCATAGTTTCGAGTTTTCCATCAAGATATTAGTCACTCATGGTTGATATTTACTTTCAATCATGTACACATATGCACTATGTAACTAGCCTTGCTTATTGGCTTCCAAAGCTTAACTATCACTCCTACTTACAATATGTAGAGTATTTAACAAAAAACTACCACTTTCAACCAGCCCTAGGAAGAAACTATTGTACAAAAAATAGCAAAAACATACCCAAAATTTCTTAATCCGCGCCCAAAACTACTACCTAGTGCCGATTAGGCTCGTTTAAACCCGTTTATGACAGGGTTGGCCCACACGTCCGTGCTGATGAGGTAGCTTAAACCAACACATTTTGTTTGACCATTGACATGAGGGACCCACATCTGACCTTCTATCCTTTTATTCACCCTCAAATCATTATTTTTCCTAAACATTACTTCAAACAGTACTGATGCGTGTTCGTCGGTGGCGCCGGTGATGAGCGAGTTGGTCGGCGCTTCGCCGGATGGGCCGGACGCCGCGCTGGCCTCCGCACGGGTTGGCAGGCTGGCCCGAGCGTCACTCACGAGTGAGCAAGCCGCCGCGCTGGCCTTCGCTCGAGCCAGATGGCTGGCCTTAGCGCGGCGCGCGCGAGCAAGCCGCCGCACCGCCGTGCCAATCTAGCTAGCAAACCTTGCAGACAAGCAGCTGGACGGAGCTATCTTGGCTAGCTAGCAGCCGCGAGCACCGAACGGAGCTGGCATCCGGGCTGCCGCAAGATGGGCTCCGCACTGCCGACGATTTTGACCTCGCCTTCTGGCAGCGGCGGTAGCTGTGTCCCATGGCCGAGGATCACTAGGTGGACGGGCCGGAGGTCGGAGGTCACTCGGGGATTTTTGTGCAGACTGACATGTAGGTCCCACAAGTCATAACGCCAAACATGCCGGTCGAATAGAAGGCGTTGACTTAAGGGGCGACATGGGTTGAAACATGCCTATAACAGCATTTTTAGAGTAGTCGTTTCTTGGTAGGGCTGGTTGGTAAGGGCATGTACAATGGTTGATAAGGTAGTCTTATCTTAAGTCTGACATGTATGCAAGTGGTAGTAGTTTCTTGGCATTATTAGTGGTTTCTTGTAAGGAACAATACACTACTAGTGACAAAAGGCGATTCTAGGTTGCGTTGTACTCCAACGAGTACTACTAGTGGTCGCGGGAGTGTATACCTTGTTTTGTGGGTTCGATCCTGGCCGAATGCACGACGGCCTTTTTTTTAAATAGTAACTTTGCTACGAGCCAATATTGTACATGGGTAGTTTGAGTTCTGAAGTCGAACAGACATGTCGCACCACAATCTGGGTGCACTGGATAGCCCAGCCACGTGAACGGGTTTTCCTTCCCATCATCTCGTGGCTCGCGTGCTCGCCCTAGCCACACCTCACTTGCAGCTTCCTCATTAGCTAGTAGCATATTTAAACTAGAGCCTCCCAATTAAGCCCAAGGAGCCGAAAAAGCCTGGCGTGGCATTGGGAACTGTGCAATATGGCTCTGTATGTAAAGTGCTACTCCCTCCTTTCCGGTTTATAGGGCTTATCTCAAAATTTTAGTTTTTCCATTTTATAAGGCTCAATTTGGTTGTTTTCCATCACATATTCAGATTCCAAGGTGCATTAAATCATTGCATGCAAGTATTAAGAGAAAATTGACCAATGCATTTACTTTATGCATGCATGCATTGCAATTAATGCATTGGTAAACATAATTTTTTGAGGAAAACAAGAGCATTAATTAGGTGCTTTTGCAAACTACAAAAAGTATTCCACCACTTACCATCTACCTTGGTTGGTGAGATTTTTGAATTGAGCCCTATAAACCGGAAAGGAGGGAGTAGTACTCTACTAGTACTCTATAGCTTGTGGCGTTGCACACATGGACTTCACTCCATTATCGGCACTATAAATGAAATTCCTCTTGACGTATTTTTTTTGAAACGGGGACAAAAGCTTTGCCTCATCTCATTCATAAAGAAGGAACTACTAACAAAGTTCGACAAGATCCATTACACGTCCACAAATGGAAGCGAAAAGCCTAGTCTCGCTGTATCAAATAACTCAAATGTTCTGCCCCCGCGGTAACCGTTGCTGATAAACAGGCTGCTAGTGTGTGCGTGAGAGGAGCGGCTGAGTAGGCCAGCTACGCGCTTGAATAGAGCACCGAGAGTACCCACTACGCAGGTGTACTTTCCCTGCATTGATAGTACAGCGATGGTTCTAGAGAACAGTACTACCCTCCACTTCCAACTGTAGCTCCTTGGCCCTGAGATTAAGAGTTCAAAACTGGTGCACTATACTAGAAGCACAGTACATCACACTACTAGTTGAGAAAGTAGTACTAGTACTGCTACAGTACGAGTACGTAGTAAATAATAGCCTCACCCCTTCGCTAAGGAACGATCGAGGAGCTACTGTTGGAAGGAACGAGGTTGCGGTTACTACGCTCTTATCTCCTCCTCGCCAGTTCCCCTCCCCCCGAAGAGAAGGCACTTCGTCGCTGCTCCCATGGATTCGCCAGGCGGCTCTCCTCCTCGTCGGGGCTGGGAGACCTTGGACGACGATCCTTTAGGAGAAATCGCACGCTTCTCCGACGTCCTCATCGCCGCAAGACTCGGTGCTTCCTGCACCAACTTTTTCAAGATGATGCTTAAACAGGCTTGGGAAAAGGCCATGCTTGTTGGTCTTCCATGCGTCCTCGAGGAGAAGGTTCTTCTATGGGACAATCCTTCGAACAGTCCACCGCTCCCTGGTCATGGTTGCACGTTCACTCTGCTAGAGTTGCCGACGTTGAGAGGTAGTCGGATTTTGTCCGATGAGTAGGTCAATCATGGAGTTTGATCATGTAGTACTTAGTTATTCCATTTCCATCCCGTAATTTCTCCGCTGCCCACCATCTTATATATAGGTCTGGGTTGATGCCAACGAAGATTGGCTTGCATACCTCCGGCCGGATACCACCATCATTTTGCACAACATCCACAGCAGTGCGGTCGTTCCCGTAGACCCCTTCTCAACCATTGGGATGGGCCTTCCGGACTGGCTGGGCTTGAATACGTATCATGATGCCTACATGAGATTGAAGAAGATAGCAATTTCGGACCCACCGACAAAGTGATGCGGCTACGACGATTACTATCTCATCGCGATGTTCGACATAAGGATTGCCATCAATGCAAGAGGCAGTAACGGTAGAGGCTGGCGCATGTTGGCCGTGGCAGATTTGTACCCCTACACTTTTGAAGACGCCGTGCGCCATCTAGGCCTCATCTTCGCGGTGACAAGCCAGTGGACTTGTTTCATCTGGTTGCCATCCTACGGTACGGGAGATTACAAATGGAATGCACAAACCATCATTTGCATCCCTAACGGTACTCCACAATTTTGCAGGGACCAGTCATCCCCCGATCAAAATAAGATCGTCGATCCTGGATGTGCATTTGCATCCGCGATTCGGTCTAACCTGGAACCTTGTAGCTAACTTTGGCATATTGGGATCAACTATCTTAGCAGTCATTACCCATGGTACCACTGATGTGCAACATGGTCACACAATCTACCACGATCAGATCGTCACCATCTACCCAGGTATTCCATTTAGTATTATATTTTTTAACCCTCTCGCCTTCTCTTTCTTTGTTGTACTACTTACTAGTAATAGTAGGAGTACTTTTTACCTTGGAGGACGTGTATAGCTAGCTAGGCCCTTGAAGACTTGAACCCACTAGCTGCCACCATTTTTGTTTTTCCATGTCTTACTATCTCATCCATGTAGCCAAGAGTGGCTATATAAAATAAGCCGGTTATTTTACTTCCTCTATACCGGAGTAGTACTATTTGCTGCACAGTATTACTGACCGCCATATTTGAGCACAATATTATTATGCATGGACCTTGACTGTGTACGTCACCATGTGTCCAGATCTGAGATGCCGCATGTACCAGATGAACGGCGCCGAGTTTGACCCCCGTGATGCTACATGGGTGCCGAGGAACACTCTTGGAGAGTACTCGCTTTTCATTGGGGACAGCTACCCCATTGTGAAGCGGATGCCACCTTCCATGCACGACACCGAAGGCCTGCCGTTCATGAAGCATGGTTGTGTCTTTAGTGCACACCGCCGGATGAACGACATGCTAGGACATGCTATCCCTGATTTGTGCCGCTTCACCTTGGATGAGTCTCCATCGTGTGGAACCGGACTAGAAAGCTGTGACAATGACTCCCGTTGCCCACTGCTATGGATCGTTCCATCCATGAACAACACCTGGGACTGGAACCTGGAGGAGGACATGTAGCCCATCTATAACGTGTAAGTGGGGTATGGTAAATTGTGAACGGTAGCGCTGTGAATATATGTAGACTAGTCGTGCACAAATTTATCACATGAATTGGAGATGAACTTGTGTGGCATACTGGCATTTGTCCATTAGAATTTATTACTAGTAAATGTGTTATGTGTACGTGCAACTTGTGTGGTTGTTGCACGGGATCCAACACACTCATTGAGAAAAAAGGTGGCACAGCTTTGGATATAGGTGACGTGGCGGCATCGTACAGTAGCATCGTTCGCTATAGTTGTAATACTCCTATTAGGACGACAACTCCTATAAAACCTTGCGCTTGGCTCTTTGCCTCTTCGGGAGGTTCAACAGTTCATACTCATGTGAACCTTGCACTTGGCTCTTCGCCTCTTCAGAAGGTCCAACAATGATGATACTACAGTACAATATGCTTCTGGCAATCTGACACCGATTGAACTGCTCCACGTCCACCGCGAGGGCGAGGGTGAGCGAGAGGGAGAGGGCGCTGTAGTCAAAACCCTCTCCTCGTCCTGCGAGCCACCGCGCGCGTGGGTGAGGAAGAGGCGTAGTAAGCAAGCTTCTCGTTCGGCGAGTTGACGGGACACATCAAAGCAGTACAAGTACTAGTCCTTTCCGGTTAAATATGCGTAGGGACCAGACCTCAGACAGTCTAGTCTCTGTGCACGAGTGTCATCCCTGGATTGGTAATGCTGACACGCACAGTACTTCAAGGATTTATAACAGAGTAGCAATCACACACTTATTACATCGAATAGTCTCAAGAGAGAACTTATTACAATAAATATGGCTTAAGGCCATCTAAAAATGATAACAGCGGAAGGCTTGGAAGATAAAGTGAGTCCATCAACTCCAACGACATCACTGAGTATAAGACCATGACCTATGGCACCTTACTCATCGTCTGAAAAGACTGCAACATGAACGTTGCAGCCCGAAAACGGGTCAGCACATGAAATATGCTGGCAATGTAACACATAGAGTAATGAACAGAATAATGCTACCACTACATGCATATTTGGCTGGTGGAAAGCTCTATGGTTACAGTTTTTGCGAAAAGCCAATTTTTTCCTACAACAAAGGAACAAATTTCATTTAACTATCATGGTGGTTGTTAAACATTGAGAAGGTTCCTCCAACTCAATCCCAATTAAGAACGTGATTAACCCCAATCAAATTAAATTAAGTAACATGATGATGAGATTCACATGATAATCCAAGAACTAGATACTCAAGATGTCCATAACCAGGGACACGGCTAACCATGATTAGTTTGTACACTCTGCAGAGGTTTGCGCACTTTTCCCCACAAGACTCGATCTCCTCCGTTTGGTTTCTCGCACTACATGGTGTTTGAGAAACGGATGACCGAGACACAGTCTTTCAGAAACAATAACTCTTTACTCCGGGTGGACAGTTACACCTACTTTCCCCTACATCTGCTAGCCCACCACTAAAAGAGGTCATGCAACATACTCAACTATGCTAGAGCCCATAATAGCTTGTGGCTGCACACGGAAGTTTCTAGCATGAATAATCTCATGATCCCTTTGAGCCTGGGTGGCGGTCCATAGGATAATCTCACGGGTAGTCCGGGATATCCAAAAATACAGGCAACACTGGGTTCCCCAGGTGCCTCAATCCACCCAGATGTGAATTAAAATAACCACCTTAAGTTGAAGCATTAATTAACATCCTCACATCTGTCATGGAAATTCACTCAAACCCAATCCATGTCTACGAGCATAGCATAGCAATATAAGCAAACGTAGAAGAAACTCCCAAGGGTTTGATAATAAACAGGACAATAGGTACTACATCATCTACTTCCCAAAACCCACATATTAAACAGTTCCTAACCATGCAATAGTTTGAGGGTTGATCTAATGCAATAAAACTGGGTGGTAAAGAGGTATGATCAAAGTGTTACTTGCCTTGCTGATGATCCGTGAAACCTAGAGACTCGTAGTAGCACGCTTCGCACTCCGGGTACTCTATCGCAAACAAACAATATATACATAAGCAATCAAGCAAGGGTGCATGGGTAAAACTCAAAATAAGAGATCTAACCATAAAGTTCAACTTAAGAACTCCAGTTTGCAAAAAGAATCAAATCGAACGAAGCAACGAAACTCAAACGGCGAAAGAAACAAGCTTCGTTTACTAATCTGGACCTAAGTCAAACTTTACGGTAGCAAAAACTTGTTTGAGTTGGTTAAACAAAAAGAGGGTTTCGAGATGAAACTCTAGGCGCTTGAATCGCCTGATTCCGATAAACGAGCGAAAAGTTATACTAAAACGAAAAACAGATCGGAAATCGTGATCGAAAATAATCGCGAAAAATCCAAGAAAAAGAAAAACTGACGAACAGGCTCACGAACGAACGTTCGCCGTCTGCGGTTAAACGACGAAATCCGTTCGTTAAAACGAACGTACGGACGAACGTCCGCAAAATAAGTAAACCGGGAAAAAACTAAACCGATCTAAAAAAACAACCCGCGGTTTTAAAAAAACTGGCGGTTCTCTAAAGAAAACCGCCGACGGCGGCGGGTGGCTACCTCCGGCGAGGTCGGGTGGGCGGCGGAACAGGTCCAGCGGGCGGCGGTCGGGCGGCGGGTCGGGGCGGCGGCTGCTCCAGGGCGGCGGGTCGGGTCGGCGGCGGCTCCGGGGCGGCGGCGGCGAGGTGCGGCGTCGTCGGCGGCGCGGGTCTCGGGGCAGGGCGGGGCTGGCGGCTAAGGTTTTTGCCTGGGGCGGGCCATCGGCCTTTAAAGGCCGCCCAGGCGCAGTGTCCAGGTCGGACACGGCCCGGTAAGGCGGTAACCTTTTTTTTAAATAAACTCTGCGCAGAAAAACAAATAAAAGAAATACTAAACGGACTCCGAAAATCCGGAAATGAATTTTCCCCATCGTCTAAAAATAAGCCGGACAGGATGAACATTTATTTGGGCCTAAAATGAAATTTTGAAAAACGTGTATTTTTCCTAATTCAAATAAAATCAAATATTTGTTTTTATATTTTTCCTCCAATATTTCGTTATTTTTGGAGAAGTCATATTATCCCCTCTCATATATTTTAAATATGAAACATTTTTCGGAGAGAAAAATAATTAAAACAAATGATCCTATTTTCAAAATTTGAGAAAACCCAAATATGAAAATAATGAAATCCCCAACTCTCTCCGTGGGTCCTTGAGTTGCGTAGAATTTCTAGGATTGCAAAACAAAAATGCAACAAAATATGTTATGCATGATGATCTAATGTATAACATTCCAAATTGAAAATTTGGGATGTTACAAACCTACCCCCCTTAAGATGAATCTCGCCCTCGAGATTCGGGTTGGCTAGAAAATAGGTGAGAGTGGTCCTTCCGTAGATCTTCCTCTCGCTCCCAGGTGGCTTCATCCTCGGTATGGTGGCTCCACTGAACTTTGCAAAACTTCATAACCTTGCTGCGGGTGACTCGGCTGGCATATTCGAGAATCTTGACTGGTTTCTCCTCATAGGTCAAATCACTATCCAGCTGAATCGCTTCCAGTGGCACTGTATCTCTCAGTGGTATCTCAGCCATCTCCGCGTGGCACTTCTTCAGCTGGGATACGTGGGAACACATCGTGAACTCCCGACAATCCTTCGGGCAATTCCAACTTGTAAGCAACTTCTCCCATACGCTCCAAAACTTGGTATGGTCCTACAAAACGTGGCGCTAACTTTCCCTTAACTCCAAAGCGCTTCACTCCTCGAAGTGGTGATACTCGAAGATACACTCTGTCTCCGACTTCGTAAACTGTCTCCTTGCGTTTAGAATCTGCATAGCTCTTCTGCCTGGACTGGGCTACCTTGAGCCTATCGCGAATCAACTTCACCTTCTGTTCAGACTCTTTAATCAAATCTGGTCCAAACAACTGGCGATCTCCAACTTCATCCCACAACAACGGTGTCCTGCACCTCCTTCCGTACGGAGCTTCGAAAGGGGCCATCTTCAAACTGGATTGATAAATGTTGTTATAAGAGAACTCTGCATATGGCAAATTGTCGTCCCAACTAGATCCATAATCAAGCGCACAAGCTCTCAGCATGTCCTCCAAAATCTGATTGACTCTTTCGGTCTGTCCGTCTGTCTCTGGATGAAAGGCTGTACTGAACTCTAGCCTGGTACCCAAAGTTTCGTGCAACTGATTCCAAAACTTTGTAGTAAACTGGGTTCCTCTATCTGATACAATGTCCTCGGAACTCCATGCAGACATACGATCCTGGTCATGTATATCTTTGCCAACTTAGCACTGGTATAAGTGGTCTTCACTGGGATGAAATGAGCTACCTTCGTCAAACGATCGACTACAACCCATATCGAGTCATAGCCTGAACGCGTCCTGGGCAATCCCATGATAAAATCCATGCCAAGCTTATCCCACTTCCATTCGGGTATCAGCAATGGTTGTAGCAATCCTGCTGGCTTCTGATGCTCTGCATTCACTCTCTGACATACATCACAAACTGCTACATACTCTGCAATATCCTTCTTCATTCCGGTCCACCAGAAACTGTCCTTTAAATCCAGGTACATCTTGGTATTTCCTGGGTGAATTGAATACGGCGAATCATGGGCCTCTTGCAAGATCAACTTCCTGATCTCCGAATCATTGGGCACATAAACGCGGTCCTCAAACCATAAGGTATCGTGCTCATCCTCACGAAATCCCTTGGCTTTTCCTTTACTCATCCTTTCCTTTATCTCAGCAATCTCCTTGTTTGTCTTCTGAGCTTCTCTGATCTTATCCATCAAAGTAGACTAAATCTCTAATGCTGCTACAAAGCCTCTTGGTACTATTTCCAAACCTAGTTCACGAAGATCTTCGGCTAACTCCTTGGGTAATTCTCCGGTCATGAGTGTGTTGACATGGCTCCTGCGGCTCAACGCATCAGCTACTACGTTAGCCTTCCCTGGGTGATAATGCAATCTCATATCATAATCCTTAATGAGCTCCAACCATCTTCTTTGCCTGAGATTCAACTCCTTCTGCGTGAAAATGTACTTCAAGCTCTTGTGATCCGTGTACACCTCACAATGGTTTTCGATGAGAAAATGCCTCCATATCTTCAACTCATGCACTACGGCTGCTAACTCCAAATCATGTGTCATGTGTAGCATAATTCAACTCATGGGGTTTAAGTTGTCGTGAGGCATACGAAACAACTCTTCCCTCCTGCATTAGCACTGCTCCAACTCCTCGACGAGAAGCGTCGCAATATACTTCATAATCCTTGCGTTGATCTGGCAGAATCAACACTGGCGATGTAACCAAACGTTTCTTCAACTCCTGGAAACTAGCCTCACATTCCTCAGTCCAATTGAATTTGGTGTCCTTCTTCAACAACTCGGTAATAGGTTTTGCAATCTTCGAGAAATTCTCAATGAATCTCCGGTAGTATCCTGGGAGTCCAAGAAAACTCCGGATCTCTCCAACTGTCGTGGGTGACTCCCAATTTGTCACAGTGTTAACCTTGGTGGGATCTACTGCTATTCCTTCTCCGGATATAACATGTCCAAGGAATCCAACTTCCTTTAACCAAAACTCGCACTTGCTGAACTTGGCATATAACTGATGTTCTCTGAGCTTTCCAAGTACCAAACGCGAATGCTCCTTATGCTCTTCTTCATTCTTTGAATAGACCGGAATATCATCAATGAACACTACGACGAACTTATCCAAAAACTCCATAAACACTTTGTTCATCATGTTCATGAAATAGGCAGGTGCGTTAGTCAGGCCAAATGACATAACGGTGTACTCATATAGCCCATACCTTGTGGTAAAAGCAGTCTTGGGTATATCCTGCTCTCGAATCTTCAACTGGTGGTATCCTGATCGCAAATCAATCTTGGAAAATACTTTAGCTCCTTGTAGTCTGTCAAACAGATTATTGATCATCGGCAGTGGGTACTTGTTCTTGATTGTTACTTCATTCAATCCACGATAATCAACAACCATCCTCAACGATCCATCTTTCTTCTCCACTAGAAGTACTGGTGATCCCCAAGGTGACGAACTTGGGCGAATATATCCTTTATCCAGTAACTCCTTAATCTGCTTCTTAATTTCTTCCAAATCCTTAGCGGGCATCCTGTACGGTCTCTTAGATATCGGCCCTGTGCCTGGCAAAAGCTCAATCAAAAACTCAATGTCTCTATCTGGTGGCATGCCTGACAACTCCTCTGGGAATACGTCAGGGAAATCCTTCACCACTGGCACTTCCTCCTATACAACTCCTGATAAGGAATTCACTTGAGTCCGCTTCGGCACATGCCGGGATACATACTTAATCACTCTTCCTTCTGGGGTAGTAAGCAAGATCGTCTTACTGGCGCAATCGATGTTTCCTCCATACATCGATAGCCAATCCATTCCCAAAATCACATCCAAACCTTGCGACTCCAAAACTATTTGGTCTGAGGGGAAAACATGCCTACCTATGGCTTATGGCATCTGAAAACATCCTTGGCTTGCCATATACTCTGCTCCTGGCGAGGTTACTAACATAGGTGTTCTAAGAACATTGGTGGGTAACTTATACTTATCCACAAATCCCCTTGATATGTATGAATGTGATGCACCACTATCAAAAAGAACGATTGCAGTAAATGACTTAACCAAAAACTTACCTATTACTGCATCAGGCTATGCTTCAACCTCCTCCACGTTAACGTGGTTCACCTGTCCCCCGTTGAAAGGGTTCGGCTTCTTCCCCGAGCTTCCATTGCCATTTCCATTCTTAGCTTCCGGACATTCAGTTGCATAATGTCCAGTCTTCTGGCACTTGAAACACGTAATATGGCTCAGATCCCTCTTGGCTGGGGTTGATGGGTTGGTACGGTTCTGTCCGTTGCTTCCTCCGTTCCCATTGCCATTCTTGGGGCCACTATGATTGTGCGAGCTCCCTCCATTGTGATTGTCACCTCCATGGTTATGCTGAAGGTGTCCTCCCGAGTTTGGGGTAAAACGAGGCTTCTGATGAGCTCCTGTACTGTACTTTCCTTGTCCATACTTCCTCTTACGGCTCTCAATCTGCTGCTGCTTCCCTTCAATCATGAGAGCTCTGTCTACCAACTCCTGGTAGTTGTTAAAAGTTGCCACCATCAACTGCATGCTCAGCTCATCATTCAGTCCTTCCAGAAACTTCTCCTACTTAGCTGCATCCATAGCAACGTCATCTGGGGCATAACGTGCTAACTTACTGAAATCATCCATGTATTGGCCAACGGTACGTCCTCCTTGGCGTAAGTTGCGAAACTCACGCTTCTTCATGGCCATAGCTCCTGCCGACACATGGGCAGTGCAAAAAGCTTGCTGAAACTGGTCCCATGTGACAGTGTCAATGGGGTGAGTGGCTGTGTAATTCTCCCACCATGATGCTGCGGGTCCATCAAGCTGATGTGCGGCAAAACGCACTCTCTCCGCATCTGTGCATCCTGCAGTGGTCAACTCCCTATCAATCTTGCGAAGCCAATCATCTGCAACAATCGGCTCGGTGCTACTGGAGAACACCGGCGGGTTCAGCCTAAGAAAACAGGCTAAGTGATCAACAAGTGGTGGTGGTGGGTTGTTGTTGTTGTTGTTGCCTTGGTTCTGAACTAGCACTTGCATCAGGGCATTCTGCTGCTGAATCAACTGAGTGACCTCCGGTGGGAAAAAATCCGGTGTCGCGTCTCGGAGGCATCTGATGGGTTTAGAAGAGATGAGAAAATAGGATAGAATGAGATCTACAGGGAAGGCACTACCCATATGCACATGAGACAAACACAATCATATCACTCCAATCAATTCAAACAAGGCGTAAAATCGATCTAACTATCGTTACAAAGTGCTTGGACTATACTATATATGTGGGGAAAATACTAATACTAATTTGGTGGTCTACTAGAAAAATTGATCGGTCGAAGACTCCATGATATCTGCTCCGACTTCATCCTCCCAATCATCATCACTGGGGTCCGAGTCGGTGTCGTCGATGATGATGTAGTTCTCAGGGGAAGTAGAATCATCATCTTCTCCTCCTGGCGTAGGGTCTCCCATGAAAACTCCTAGCTTCTTTGTCAGGTCGCCATTCTTCTCCACTAGTGCGACGATTTCCTCCATATTGTCAGGACTTGATTTTCGGGGTATCAATTTCCCAAAAATGGTCCTTGTGCTCACCAGCCCCAGGATTACTGTTAGCTGATGAGGCACCAACTTGATACAGAAATTCCAAGCAAAATTACAAAATATGTGGTACAAGACCATTCTGGCCTATGAGTACAACAAATGGTTTCTAGTGGTTGATGGCGGAAGCGGTTTGTGGTTCATCAGTGGCCATGGGACTCCATTTCCCACAGGAACAGCTGACCAGGATAACTCCTATCTTCGCGAGGCTGCTATCATCATTGCGTAGGTTCCGGGGCTGTCATGGCAAAGCTCCTCTCCACGCAAGAAATCTGGCCAAGGCAATAGCCAGGGACAAGCCAGTGAGTACTTTTGAATGTACTCGCAAACATTATGAACACAGGTATAATATGACAGATGATAATTACGCTCCGAAATATGCCGTGATCACTACGTCAGTCATGAAATAAAATTTATGATGCACGTAAGCAAGTTATTCCTATAGAACATGAATAAACAACCCGAGAATAGAAATAAAATGCACCGATCGGGTATCTGAAGCGACGCCTCCAAGGATATTAATATAAAGCATGCCTCAGTCGGGCGTCTGAGCGACACCACATAAAGGGCTTATAAGTAATTTAAATAACAAGCATGCCACAGTCGGGCGTCTCGGCGACACCACATAAAGGGTTTATAAATAATTTAAAATAACAAGCATGCCACAGTCGGGCGTCTGAGCGACACCACATAAAGGGCTTATAAGTAATTTAAATAACAAGCATGCCACAGTTGGGCGTCTGAGCGACACCATATAAAGGGCTTATAAATTTAAAATAACAAGCGTGCCACAGTCGGGCGTCTGAGCGACACCACATAAAGGCTTATAAGTAATTTAAATAACAAGCATGCCACAGTCGGGCGTCTGAGCGACACCACATAAAGGGCTTATAAGTAATTTAATTAACAAGCATGCCACAGTCGGGCGTCTGAGCGACAACACAAAAAGGGCTTATAAATAATTTAAAATAACAAGCGTGCCACAGTCGGGCGTCTGAGCGACACCACATAAAGGGCTTATAAGTGAATAATCGCAGTGAGTATCCAGGAGGTAGAACCGTCCCAGGGATACTCAATAATTCAAATAATGTAAATGGTTAGTCCACAATAATAATAATCATAATCCTCATATGTCACAGGTCATAATCAATGTTCTGGTTTAGCAGTTTTTCCTCCGAAGACCGGCACTAAGACCGACACTTGACCCATCCCAGACTGTAGTCCTTACCCATGGACACGGCTATTCGAATAGATGTATAATCTCTGTAGAGGGTGTACTCTTTACCCACGGGTAACGGATTTCTTTAGTCCATCGGGACTAATTCCGTCTACGGTCTTTTAATTGAAAACACACCTAACCGCACACACCAGCCTAACTTACCGGTGTCTGGAATCACCCACGACACCCGTTAAGCGAAACTCTAAGTGGGGAGGCTACGACCTCGACTTAGCTTGGGATCACAAAATTTATACCGCGCGCAAACTAGGGGAGCTACCCCTTCGGCTACAACCGAAACACCCATGCCCCCGGACCAGGTGGCATGCCTACCGGATGCCTCCGGTATCTTCCACCATGGCCTCTCTGTACGGTGTGTGCTAGGTAAGGGGTTGACAACTTACTGAACCATACCCTACCTATGGCAGGGACAAGTGGTAGTACGAAACAAGTATGGGGGTTACTGGAACAAGGCTCGATCTACGGCCGACTCAGGAGGTTTAAGTATTCCCTGCATGATTAGCATAGCAAATGTGTTTCAACCAACAGACAGAATCCCCACTCATCATAATTTACTATGCCATACCGGACACAACCGTCTCGACGGAGACTAGAGACAAGCTCGTTTCTACCGAAGAGAGAGGCTTTCCCGGATTCCCTCCAATAGGTATGAAAGTTATACGAGGGTGATTACTATCACAAGTATATCAAATTCCAACAGTAAGGAATATTCATTATGCACTCATGAGTATGATCATATCATCACATAAAATAACGAATAGTTCGTGTTAAGGTGGTGTTGTAACCGTATCAAACAACACACACCATATTAAGCCAGGGTTCAGAATGCTTGCCTTCAAGTTGTGGAGAGGCAGGGTGCATCCCAAAAACTTTTTGAAAGTTTTCTTCTCTCTCCAAAATCCTATTTTGAGGAAATTTAAATTAACACATAATTTTAAAACAGTACAAAAAAGGTGTCTGGAAAATTTTCAAATAAATATGAAAATAAACTAGACAGAATTTGAGAAACAACAAAAAAAGAATCAAGTCATTTGGACTTATATATAAAAAGTTATGGCCAGTCAAATTTTAGTCAAATTTCTGTTTTTAAAATAAAACAGAAAAAGAGGAAAAACGTTTCGAATAGATACACGCAGGAGACGTACTTTGAGTTTTACGCCTCCACTTACGCCAGCGTGGACCGGCCCGTGGTCACTGACAGTGGGTCCAGGGGGCCCACTGGTCAGGTTTGACCAGTCGCCCCCCGCCTCCTTCCTCCTGTGGCCGAACAAAGGCGGGGCTCCGGCGATCGACGCCGGTGAACGACGGCTCCCCGCAGGGTTCTGAGGGCGGGGATGGATCCGCCAGTCTAGGGCGGTCCTCCTGGTGGTCGCTAGGTCGGCGGGGGTGGAGGGAATCACCGGCGGCGAGTTCTGTGGCGGACGGCGACCTCGGGTGAATTGGGGCTTTGGGTTACGGCGGTTCCCAAGCGAGTTTGAGGTGCTGGGCAGCTCCGCACGGTTAAGGGGAGTCGGGTGGTGGTGCTAGATGGACGGGAGGAGCTCTACTTGCGACGAACTGGACCGGAGCTCGGCGGCGGCCAAACTGGCCGGAGACGGGGAAGGGAAGGGCTTCTGGCCTACTGGGGGGAGGGGGGCTGTAGAGAGATGGCCTGAGACTGCCTGGGTGTTTGGATGAGCTCGGGGCCTCCATTTATAGCGCAACTAGGCCGGTTTCGCGGCCGTGGATAAGAACGCCGGTGAACCGCCGTTCTGTTGCAGCAGGGGGGTTCGTGGTGGCGACGGGCGCTAGCGGACGCGTTCTTGGAAAAGCTCGGACTGCTCCAGAGCGCAGCTGGCGCACGCGTATGGCTCGGGCGGCGCCGTCCATGGCAGGGGCTGCTGCGGCCGCCCGCTTGCTGCCATGGCCGACCTAACAGCGGTGCTGTAGGGCGCCAGGAGGGGGCCAGGGCGGCTCTGCGGCGAGGGAGGGGTCGGGCGTGCAGGCTGTGCGAGGGGAGTGGCCAGAACGAGCGCGGGGAGGCGGCAGTGGGACGCGGCGACTCGGTGCGCGCGCGTGCAAAATGTGCGCTCTGGGCGCGCCCTGCCAACGCGTTCTAGGCCTCTCTGATGCCCCTGTAACTAAACAGAACTAGGCTGATGATTAGGTGAGACCTAATAGACATGCTGGTAAGGCCATTAGAGCAACTTCCTAATGCAAGTCTAAAAGCATGCCAAAACTGGCCATGCCCTTAACCTGCTTGATGAAATGCCAAGGGCATCTAGGCATCTCTTCTGCTGGCCAAAGTCTCCAGATCAAAGTCTCTTTAGATGTAGGTGAGGGTGGCAAGGTTAGTTTGTCAAAAACAAAAACTTGTTAGTGCAAGTTTTTGAGAAAACCAATTCTGGACAGAAAGTAAAGGGCATAGTTTCATGGACCAAAAATACTCCAATGGGTCCATTCTCCTGGACTTAAGGGTTTTGCAGGGAGGACTATAAGCAGGAGAAAGAATCAAGGGTAAAAGGGCAAGTTAAAATATGGTTGCGGTAGAAAATACCAAACTAAGCCAGAGAGCAAAAGAGGATGTTTTGCTCAAATTTTTCAAAGAACACCAGTGGGTTAATGCATATAGTTGAATTATATACTCCTACTAACATCTCCAAATTTTGGTGCAAATTTTAAATGAATGTATAAAAGGGTTGTAGTGCAAAGGAGCCTCTAAAACTTATAAAAATCATTTCAAAAGAAATAAGGCTAAAAAATAATTATATAAATAATTCCACTGATAAAAGAAATGTTTTCTTGAGAGGGTATACAAGACCAATAATATCTTTGGAAAGTTCTCACTTGGGGGAAAAACTCCACAATATCCAAGAAAAGGGAGGTTCTGCAACCAAAAGATAAATCCCGAAAATAAAAATTAAATTTCCTGGCAAAATTTTAATTAATAAAACAAGGTCAAAATTTTGGGGTGTTACAACACTACCCCCCTTAAGAAAAATCTCATCCTCGAGATTTGCTAAAAGCTGTTTTGAACAAACATTGCTCTTACCAAAAAAAATCATCCTACTTATGCAATAAAATGTATCTACAGTGAGAGGGCAATAAGTGGTGTAAAACTACAGTGCGGTATACTGGCGCTGTGTGGGAAAAATCCATGGTTTGGGGAAAACGAGAGATTTCTACGTTGGATATAGTAAATTTAGAATAAATTCTAAATTTCTAAAATACGCTGGTCGTACCCGAGAGCACAGTGCTCCCTCTGGCTGACAGGTGGACCCGGGGCCCACTGTCGGCCTCTTCTTCTACCTCTGGCTCTCTCCTCTTCCTCTCTCCCGCGTGCTTTCCCGCGCTTTCTCCACCGGCGACGTCTAGCGCGTAGGGCATCTAGGCCGTACTGCGGTAGTGCGCAGCGTGCTAGCTGCCGGTGCAGCGTGCACTCACCTCGCGGTCCAGTGCACTGTCGGCACTGCTCGCGGATTCGCCTCCGAACACCGGCGATCGAGCGACGAGCGGCGCTGGTGGACCTCGCCCACCGTACACCGATCTCGAGCTATAAAATCATCGCGGTGCTCCTTTCTTCTTCCTCACACCTGGCCTCGCTTCTCCTTCCCCTTCCTTCTCCTCCATTTCTGTTTGGAGGAGCTCGAGACGAGGCTCTAATGGCGGAGGTGATGCCGGACTGGTACGTGGTCCTGATGTGCGGAGGGTTGGCGGCCTTGCTGGGGTTCTCCGTGCTCCTGTGCGTGATGATCCTCGATGATCGTCGTGATGCTGCCGCTCGAGTGTTAGCCCTTCGCGGTGGCGGTCATCATGAGAATTAAGTGCGGTGTCGGGCGCTAACTGTTGTCAGTGTGTTGGAGGCAGCTTGTACCCGAGTGATTACCCACTAACCTCTCCTTCAGAGGTGATAAGTTAGGTGTAACATGTGTATGTGCATTAGCAATTAGTGCACGAGGTCGAGTGGTTGCGGTTGTGAGTCTGCTGTGGTGCTGCGTGAATAAAAATCTACGTCGTGAAGAGATATATGCCGCAACGATTCCGGGAAAAATCTCACTTCAGAACTACCGAGAGTGAAAACGGTTAATAAAAATTAACAGCAGTAAGAAGAAAAAAAACACTCACGTTAATTTAAACTAAAAATTTAATTCATCGCACAATTTTAGGATACCACGCATGAGTTGCGACACAGAAATAAATGCTGAGACAATGAACATAGCAGTGACGTCTACAATGATAACGATAAATGGATAGGGTCCTGAGAAAACGTCTCTGGTACTGGGGCACACTCCTCTTCTATCGGGGGAAGCGGATTGACTAGCCGATGAATGCGTCTCTCCTGGTCGGGCCTCAGTGGTCTGCCAATAGCGATCTGAGGACTTCAATCAGCGAGGCTCTGGAGATAACCCATTACCCGCTGAGTCAAACGCTCTTGAGCGATAACATACTGGGCAATGTTGGCCAGTACCGGGTCTCTCTCAATTCGTCCACCGGGAAAAGATGCTACTTCTCCGGGTGCCGCATGGCTCGGGAAATAATAATACCCCCGTTCGCTGGCATAGGGCACCGCGAATCGAAGGCGAGCAAGTGCTTCGTATGCAGCAGCTTCTATGGCCATTTGCGGAGTCGGCATAGATTTCCCCACAAAGGAGACTTCCGTTGGGTCTTGGTTTGGGTTTGTGGGAGGGATGTGCACCACTGCCCAATATTTCAAGGTGGATGGGGTGATCCTCGATTTGAGCAACTCGTACTGGGGTGGATGGATGGCGCTCATGGTACTGCAGGTAAAGTCCCACAATATTTTTACAAAACTACCTGGGGTGGCATCTGGGGTTCTCGGATAAAAACTAGGGCTCGGCATGGCAAGAAATGGCTGTGAAAGTTGTGCACCAGATGAGGGATACTTGGCAAGGTCATGAGGTGGCCTTTTATATAGCATCTGGGCGGGGTCATTTATGGCGGTGAAAGGTAACTAGTTTGTCGGTTCTGCTCTTATGGGGGTCGGGGTCAAAGCTACAGATATACATATCTCACAAAGTGACGCATTACTGTGGGTGTCGTCGGGGTGGTTTTGGTAGCTGCACCCGGAATTTAAAAATGCAACTGTACGCTAACGTACTTATGCATGGCTACTATTCAAAAATAGGGGCGCACAAGCAGACAGCATTTAATTATGGTGATACAGGATCACACAATTACAAGGCGTAGAAATACTAAGGCTCGGTACTACTCGAGTGGCCTAGTCTACTTCGTTAATATCTAAGCGGGCTTGCCTTGTAGACGTCGAGGCTTCTCCACGGGTTTCACCGTCGGGATTGGCTGGATGAGGTTGAGGGGCTGCAGGGTCGGGGTAGCGATGATGACCATCGCGGGGGTTGTTGTCCACAATCCCGTTGGAGCGTGTTCCCAAAAGGCGACGAAGCACTTCTGGGGACACCAAAGCATTTTGGCCGATGGCTGGGGAAGTCCTCAAGGACTCGATCGGTTGTCCGAATAGCACGACTGGGTTGTCGGTGTCGGGCTCATCTTCTCTTCTTGCCGGGGCTCGGCGAACCAGTTCTCCACGAGCTGCGATCAGATCAAGGGTGATCTGATCGAACAGTTCCTCTAGTGCACTTACATAGCGCACCAGATGCAACAATGCAGGATCCGTCTCGTGATCTCCGTTGGCAACCTGGGGCGGCCTACCATACCCGTCACGGCTATGGTAGTAGTAGAACGAGCGACAGTTAACTCTGGGCGACAAGTGCCGGAGTTGAACTATAGCCTCTCGAGCTGCTAGCTGAATGGCTTGTGGCTCAAAGGAAGTTGTCCTTCCAGTGAACCTGTAGGGGCGTTCTGGCGATAGACCCCTACCATAGATGTGTACAGTGGCCCAGAATTGACGGATCTCACCGCTCATGGGATGTTGGTACACAACATATTCTGGGGGCTCTTCTAATGCATAGGCACGGCGGGTGAGGTTTGCGAGCACGGTCACAAAACCTCCAAGGTTGGTGGCTGTGGTCTCATTGTGCACAATAGGGCCAGGCATTATGCCTCGAGTTGGGGGAAGAGGCTTTGCTGTGCTGTGTTGAGGCTAGTGTGCCCTTTTTATAGAAAAGGGGACGGAGTCTTCCTTCGCACGCTTGCGAATGAGATAAATTAGGTGTCGGTAACTGGCGCGTGATCGACAGGTTAGGCTGATAGGTTGGGCACCGACTGCCAAAAGCGTCGAGGTCACTGTGTGGCTATCTTACACGGGAAGCTTGGCCGGGGTTAGGTTAAGGTCTGGTGGGTCGGTTAACCTAGGTTTATTGACCTAGCTAAGATAGGATTAGCCAATGGTCAGCCTGGCTCTGATACCAAGTTTGTCAGGACCGGATTTTCGGGGTATCAATTTCCCAAAAATGGTCCTTGTGCTCACCAGCCCCAGGATTACTGTTAGCTGATGAGGCACCAACTTGATACAGAAATTCCAAGCAAAATTACAAAATATGTGGTACAAGACCATTCTGGCCTATGAGTACAACTAATGGTTTCTAGTGGTTGATGGCGGAAGCGGTTTGTGGTTCATCAGTGGCCATGGGACTCCATTTCCCACAGGAATAGCTGACCAGGATAACTCCTATCTTCGCGAGGCTGCTATCATCATTGCGTAGGTTCCGGGGCTGTCATGGCAAAGCTCCTCTCCACGCAAGAAATCTGGCCAAGGCAATAGCCAGGGACAAGCCAGTGAGTACTTTTGAATGTACTCGCAAACATTATGAACACAGGTATAATATGACAGATGATAATTACGCTCCGAAATATGCCGTGATCACTACGTCAGTCATGAAATAAAATTTATGATGCACGTAAGCAAGTTATTCCTATAGAACATGAATAAACAACCCGAGAATAGAAATAAAATGCACCGATCGGGTATCTGAAGCGACGCCTCAAAAGGATATTAATATAAAGCATGCCTCAGTCGGGCGTCTGAGCGACACCACATAAAGGGCTTATAAGTAATTTAAATAACAAGCATGCCACAGTCGGGCGTCTCGGCGACACCACATAAAGGGTTTATAAATAATTTAAAATAACAAGCATGCCACAGTCGGGCGTCTGAGCGACACCACATAAAGGGCTTATAAGTAATTTAAATAACAAGCATGCCATAGTCGGGCATCTGAGCGACACCACATAAAGGGCTTATAAATAATTTAAAATAACAAGCATGCCACAGTCGGGCGTCTGAGCGACACCACATAAAGGGCTTATAAGTAACTTAAATAACAAGCATGCCACAGTCGGGCGTCTGAGCGACACCACATAAAGGGCTTATAAGTAATTTAAATAACAAGCATGCACAGTCGGGCGTCTGAGCGACACCATAAAAAGGGCTTATAAATAATTTAAAATAACAAGCGTGCCACAGTCGGGCGTCTGAGCGACACCACATAAAGGGCTTATAAGTGAATAATCGCAGTGAGTATCCAGGAGGTAGAACCGTCCCAGGGATACTCAATAATTCAAATAATGTAAATGGTTAGTCCACAATAATAATAATCATAATCCTCATATGTCACAGGTCATAATCAATGTTCTGGTTTAGCAGTTTTTCCTCCGAAGACCGGCACTAAGACCGACACTTGACCCATCCCAGACTGTAGTCCTTACCCATGGACACGGCTATTCGAATAGATGTATAATCTCTGCAGAGGGTGTACTCTTTACCCACGGGTAACGGATTTCTTTAGTCCATCGGGACTAATTCTGTCTACGGTCTTTTAATTGAAAACACACCTAACCGCACACACCAGCCTAACTTACCGGTGTCTGGAATCACCCACGACACCCGTTAAGCGAAACTCTAAGTGGGGAGGCTACGACCTCGACTTAGCATGGGATCACAAAATTTATACCGTGCGCAAACTAGGGGAGCTACACCTTTGGCTACAACCGAAACACCCATGCCCCCGGACCAGGTGGCATGCCTACCGGATGCCTCCGGTATCTTCCACCATGGCCTCTCTGTACGGTGTGTGCTAGGTATGGGGTTGACAACTTACTGAACCGTACCCTACCTATGGCAGGGACAAGTGGTAGTACGAAACAAGTATGGGGGTTACTGGAACAAGACTCGATCTACAGCCGACTCAGGAGGTTTAAGTATTCCCTGCATGATTAGCATAGCAAATGTGTTTCAACCAACAGACAGAATCCCCACTCATCATACCTTACTATGCCATACCGGACACAACCGTCTCGACGGAGACTGGAGACAAGCTCGTGTCTACCCAAGACAGAGGCTTTCCCGGATTCCCTCCGATGGGTATCAAATTCCAATAGTAAGGAATATTCATTATGCACTCATGAGTATGATCATATCATCACATAAAATAACGAATACTTCGTGTTGAGGTGGTGTTGTAACCGTATCAAACAACACACACCATATTAAGCCAGGATTCAGAATTCTTGCCTTCAAGTTGTGGAGAGGCAGGGTGCATCCCAAAAACTTTTTGAAAGTTTTCTTCTCTCTCCAAAATCCTATTTTGAGGAAATTTAAATTAACACATAATTTTAAAATAGTACAAAAAAGGTGTCTGGAAAATTTTCAAATAAATATGAAAATAAACTAGACAGAATTTGAGAAACAATAAAAAAAGAATCAAGTCATTTGGACTTATATATAAAAAGTTATGGCCAGTCAAAGTTTAGTCAAATTTCTGTTTTTAAAATAAAACAGAAAAAGAGGAAAAACGTTTTGAATAGATACACGTAGGAGACGTACTTTGAGTTTTACGCCTCCACTTACGCCAGTGTGGACCGGCCCGTGGTCAGTGATAGTGGGTCCAGGGGGCCCACTGGTCAGGTCTGACCAGTCGCCCCCCGCCTCCTTCCTCCTCTGGCTGAACAGAGGCGGGGCTCCGGCGATCGACGCCGGCGAACGACGGCTCCCCGCAGGGTTCTGAGTGCGGGGATGGATCCGCCAGTCTAGGGCGGTCCTCCCGGTGGTCGCTAGGTCGGCGGGGGTGGAGGGAATCGCCGGCGGCGAGTTCTACGGCGGACGGCGACCTCGGTTGAGTTGGGGCTTTAGGTTACAGCGGTTCCCGAGCTCCGCACGGTTAATGGGAGTTGGGTGGTGGTGCTAGATGGACGGGAGGAGCTCTACTTGCGACGAACTGGACCGGAGGGCGGCGGCGGCCGAACTGGCCGGAGACGGGGAAGGGAAGGGCTTCTGGCCTACTGGGGGGAAGGGGGCTCTAGAGAGATGGCCTGAGGCTGCCTGGGTGTTTGGATGAGCTCGGGGCCTCCATTTATAGCACAACTAGGTCGGTTCCGCGGCCGTGGATAAGAACGCCGGCGAACCGCTGTTCTGTTGCAGCAGGGGGGTGCGTGGTGGCGACGGGAGCTAGCGGACGCGTTCTTGGATAAGCTCGGACTGCTCCAGAGGGCAGCTAGCGCACGCATATGGCTCGGGCGGCGCCGTCCATGGCAGGGGCTGCTGCGGCCGCCAGCTTGCTGCCATGGCCGACCTGACGGCGGCGCTGTAGGGCGCCAGGAGGGGGCCAGGGCGGCTCTGCGGTGAGGGAGGGGTCAGGCGTGCAGGCTGTGCGAGGGGAGTGGCCATAACGAGCGCGGGGAGGCGGCAGTGGGACGCGGCGACTCGGTGCGCGCACGTGCAAAACGTGCGCTCTGGACGCGCCCAGCGCACGGACGCCAGGTGCTCGACGCAATGCCAACGCGTTCTAGGCCTCTCTGATGCCCCTGTAACTAAACAGAACTAGGCTGATGATTAGGTGAGAGCTAATAGACATGCTGGTAAGGCCATTAGAGCAACTTCCTAATGCAAGTCTAAAAGCATGCCATAACTGGCCATGCCCTTAACCTGCTTGATGAAATGCCAAGGGCATCTAGGCATCTCTTCTGCTGGCCAAAGTCTCCAGATCAAAGTCTCTTTAGATGTAGGTGAGGGTGGCAAGGTTAGTTTGTCAAAAACAAAAACTTGTTAGTGCAAGTTTTTGAGAAAACCAATTCTGGACAGAAAGTAAAGGGCATAGTTTCATGGACCAAAAATACTCCAATGGGTCCATTCTCCTGGACTTAAGGGTTTTGCAGGGAGAACTATAAGCAGGAGAAAGAATCAAGGGTAAAAGGGCAAGTTAAAATATGGTTGCAGTAGAAAATACCAAACTGAGCCAGAGAGCAAAAGAGGATGTTTTGCTCAAATTTTTCAAAGAACACCAGTGGGTTAATGCATATAGTTGAATTATATACTCCTACTAACATCTCCAAATTTTGGTGCAAATTTTAAATGAATCTATAAAAGGGTTGTAGTGCAAAGGAGCCTCTAAAACTTATAAAAATCATTTCAAAAGAAATAAGGCTCAAAAAAATAATTATATAAATAATTCCACTGATAAAAGAAATGTTTTCTTGAGAGGGTATACAAGTCCAATAATATTTTTGGAAAGTTCTCACTTGGGGGAAAAAGACTCCACAATATCCAAGAAAAGGGAGGTTCTGCAACCAAAAGATAAATCCCGAAAATAAAAATTAAATTTCCTGGCAAAATTTTAATTAATAAAACAAGGTCAAAATTTTGGGGTGTTACACATATAATCCTCGCGTGTAGCCTTGAGTTCTTCCTCTAGTTCCATGATCCTAGTCTTTGCTTTCTTCAGATCTATCATGTCTGCGCACATCTGGTTCTCCTGGCGACGAATGTGCTGGTTTAACTCCTGAATGAAAGCTGTAATAGATCTATCCTTCCTGGTGCTGACCATCTCTCATTGTTCGTCTCGGCACCCACAAATCTGATAGATAGTATCCTTGAGTTCATTGTGGTACACTTCTCCAATGCGTCCCATGGTGATGTGGGCTTCCATGCTCTTTCCTAGACTCCAGGTTGGTGCATCAAAGGAAAACTCTATGGGCTCAGTGACTGGCATGAACGTCCTTCCTGGAACTTGAACTTGAATCATCCAGCGCTCCTCTTCTGGTAGTGTGGCGTTGTAAGTCCCGGTGAAGCTTGGTATTCCGATGTTCGGGTACCTAGTAACTTCCTTCAAGTGTCGTCCAAAAGGTGTATCCTCATCCGGTTGCGCGAACTTGTTCCTTGCATCCGCCATCCTAAAAGAGTGGAAGAAAGGAGAGGAGTCAGAAATGTGTAGAGAGTAGTGATCTAGGGCTTTAGCTTAGTGGTCGTGTCCTACAGTCAGCGTGTGCTCTGATACCATCTTGTAGCAACCAGACCTCAAACAGTCTAGTCTCTGTGCATCAGTGTTATCCCTGGATCCGTAATGCTGACACGCACAGTACTTGAAGGATTTATAACAGAGTAGCAATCACACACTTATTACATCGAATAGTCTCAAGAGAGAACTTATTACAGTAAATATGGCTTAAGGCCATCTAAAAACGATAACATCGGAAGGCTTGGAAGATAAAGTGAGTCCATCAACTCCAACGGCATCACTGAGTATAAGACCACGACCTATGGCACCTTACTCGTCGTCTGAAAAGTCTGCAACATGAACGTTGCAGCCTGAAAACGGGTCAGCACATGGAATATGCTGGCAATGTAACATATAGAGTAATGAATAGAATAATGCTATCACTACATGTATATTTGGCTGGTGGAAAGCTCTATGGTTACAGTTTTTGCGAAAAGCCAATTTTTTCCTACAACAAAGGAACAAATTTCATTTAACTATCATGGTAGTTTTTAAACATTGAGGAGGTTCCTCCAACTCAATCCCAATTAAGAACGTGATTAACCCCAATCAAATTAAATTAAGTAACATGATGATGAGATTCACATGATAATCCAAGAACTAGATACTCAAGATGTCCATAACCGGGGACACGGCAAACCATGATTAGTTTGTACACTCTGCAGAGGTTTGCGCACTTTTCCCCACAAGACTCGATCTCCTCCGTTTGGTTTCTCGCACTACATGGTGTTTGAGAAACGGATGACCGAGACACAGTCTTTCAGAAACAATAACTCTTTACTCCGGGTGGACAGTTACACCTACTTTCCCCTACATCTGCTAGCCCACCACTGAAAGAGGTCATGCAACATACTCAACTATGCTAGAGCCCATAATAGCTTGTGGCTGCACACGGAAGTTTCTAGCATGAATAATCTCATGATCCCTTTGAGCCTGGGTGGCGGTCCATAGGATAATCTCACGGGTACTCCGGGATATCCAAAAATACAGGCAACACTGGGTTCCCCAGGTGTCTCAATCCACCCAGATGTGAATTAAAGTAACCACCTTAAGTTGAAGCATTAATTAACATCCTCACATCTCTCATGGAAATTCACTCAAACCCAATCCACTTCTACGAGCATAGCATAGCAATATAAGCAAACGTAGAAGTAACTCCCAAGGGTTTGACAATAAACAGGACAATAGGTACTACCTCATCTACTTCCCAAAACCCACATATTAAACAGTTCCTAACCATGCAATAGTTTGAGGGTTGATCTAATGCAATAAAACTGGGTGGTAAAGAGGTATGATCAAAGTGTTACTTGCCTTGCGGATGATCCGTGAAACCAAGAGACTCGTAGTAGCACGCTTCGCACTCCGGGTACTCTATCGCAAACAAACAATACATACATAAGCAATCAAGCAAGGATGCACGGGTAAAACTCAAACTAAGAGATCTAACCAGAAAGTTCAACTTAAGAACTCCGGTTTGCAAAAAAGAATCAAATCGAACGAATCAACGAAACTCAAACGGCGAAAGAAACAAGCTTCGTTTACTAATCTGGACCTAAGTCAAACTTTACAGTAGCAAAAGCTTGTTTGAGTTAGTTAAACAGAAAGAGGGTTTCGAGATGAAACTCTAGGCGCTTGAATCGCCTGATTCCGATAAACGAGCGAAAAGTTATACTAAAACGAAAAACAGATCGAAAATCGCGATCGAAAATAATCGCGAAAAATCCGAGAAAAAGAAAAACTTACGAACAGGCTAACGAATGAACGTTCGTTGTCTGCGGTTAAACGACGCAAACCATTCGTTAAAACGAACGTATAGACGAACGTCCGCAAAATAAGTAAACCGGGAAAAAACTAAACCGATCTAAAAAAACAAACCGCGGTTTTAAAAAAACCGGGGGTTCTCTAAAGAAAACCGCCGGCGGCGGCGGGTGGCTACCTCCGGCGAGGTCGGGCGGGCGGCGAGTCGGGGCGGCAGCGGCGAGGTGCAGCGTCGGCGGCGGCGGCGGAATCCGGCGGCGGCGGCGCGGGTCTCGGGGCGGGGCGGGGCTGGCGGCTAGGGTTTCGGCCCGGGGCGGGCCGTCGGCCTTTAAAGGCCGCCCGGGTGCAGTGTCCAGGTCGGACACGGCCCGGTAAGGCGGTAACCTTTTTTTTTAAATAAACTCCGCGCAGAAAAACAAATAAAAGAAATACTAAACGGACTCCGAAAATCAGGAAATAAATTTTCCCCGTCCTCTAAAAATAAGCCGAACAAGATGAACATTTATTTGGGCCTAAAATAAAATTTTGAAAAACGCGTATTTTTCCTAATTCAAATAAAATCAGATAAAATCAAATCTTTGTTTTTAATATTTTTCCTCCAATATTTCATTATTTTTGGAGAAGTCATATTATCCCCTCTCATATATTTTAAATATGAAACATTTTTCAGAGAGAAAAATAATTAAAACAAATGATCCTATTTTCAAAATTTGAGAAAACCCAAATATGAAAATAACGAAATCCCCAACTCTCTCCGTGGGTCCTTGAGTTGCGTAGAATTTCTAGGATCGCAAAACAAAAATGCAACAAAATATGTTATGCATGATGATCTAATGTATAACATTCCTAATTGAAAATTTGGGATGTTACAATATGGCTAAATTTGAAACGAGAAAAATACACTGGCGATCAACGAATCTAACAATATGCTCTTTACGGTCACTATATATAGCTTTGCGGTGATTATACGATCACTAGCTCATCGTAGAGCACCGTATTGCACCCTACTGACCGGCCACATAGTCGACGTGGCACTTTGTTGACTGGTTAAGTTGTCACTTGGTTTCTGGGTCCCACCTGTCAGTTGGCAGAGCAAAGAAATCAGTTGAACAAAACTTTACGCAGGCGCGACAAGAGTCCAACCCTTGCGCGCGAACCACCCTGGATGTGTATGTGAGTGCATGCACGTGTACTCCATCAGTCTTCCAACAAAGAGTGTACATCGGCTAAACAACAAAGAGTGTACATCTACACTTCCAATGCATTTAGCCTTTAATCTAAAATCGATATTGATTGACTAATGCACCAACTTGTGCTCTAGCTATAGGCTACATGTCTATCCTTAATTACAGCATGCAACAACCTTCATTTAATCTTCTTCTCTCAATGGTCGCATGCACACATAAATCTGCTACTTTCGGGCGTTAATTATGCCCTGGTCAATGTGGAAATCTCTAAATGTACAGTCTTTCATGGACGTAGGGGGTAGGTTGAGCACTTGAGCGTGAGCGTGTGTGTTGCGTCGTGTGCTGTGTGCAGCATGGGTGCGTGAGTGTTGCGTGCGTCCATGTGTATGTGTGAGTGTTGCATGTTGCATGCATGCATGCATGAGGCTTTTACTCCCTCCCATTGACATGTTCATATTTCAAGCTTCCTCTGTTCCCTCCATATTATGATACTCCCTCTGTTCCCAAATACGGAGTAAAAGCCTCCCTCTGTTCCCACATAGTATTTGTCTCTCTAGAGATTTCAACAAGTGACTACGTACGGAGCAAAATGAGTGAATCTACACTCTAAAATATGTCTACATACATCCGTATGTTTGAGGAAAATGAGTGCATTAATTGAGTGTTTTTGCAAACTACAAACATGATTCCACCACTCATCATCTACCTTTGTTGATGAGATTTTTGAATTGAGCCCCATAAACCGGAAAGGAGGTAGTACTAGTACTCCTACATTATTGGTGCCGGGTGCCTTGGCCAATGTTTCATCTTGTTGGACAGGATGCATCGATGCTTACATGGGGTGCTAAGCACATTAAAAACTTTAGCAACTAAAGCTCCCAATGCTTACATGTACAAGTGCTTAACTTGTTGGTGCTAAGCATCCTTTATTTAATGATTTGGAACTAAAGTTCTTCATGCATTGGTGGGATTATTCCATTTAAGTCTTTTGTCTAGGTTCTCGCGCTTAGTACTGGGGTCACCACACTTATCTCTCCTCTTAATTACCTTGCCACATCAGACTTTTTGCCTACATGGCAGCCTTAGCACCTGTACAAGGCGGAGCATTGGGAGGGGCCCGAGCGTATAGGCATAGGGATACTGTAGATAGGAAGTCTTCGCGATCCATTATTCCCCATCTCGGTCAGAGAGGACTATTCAACTAGTCTTCATAGTGAAGTGACAATACACGCTGCAGCAGATGGGACACTTGATTAATAAGCTGAACCAGCGTGTTGGTGTTACTAAATCAGCCTTACCCAGTACTGCCATCATGTTTGCCAGTGGAGCACGCTTCCGCAAATACGACTACGCACCTCTCTCCTCCATTAACTGACATATGGGCCCTCTTGAGGTAGACCCACATGTCATCGGCGTAACTATTTACACTCTGAAGGATGGTATATCCTGGTAGTACACTACAAAAAAATACACTTCCGTGATGATACGTGTTTGTCACAGTAGGTCACGTTTTCTGTCATGCATGTACATCCATGACAATTTTATGAGAGAATCAAGATAGTCATACCTGTGTTGTCGTAGAAGTGTTCCATGACATTACCAAAATTATCATCACGGAAGTGTCCACTTCCATGACGATAAATCGCGCGTCACAGAAGTGCTTTCGTCAAGGGTGACCGACACATGGCATCCACCGTAACGGAACGCCGTTAAGCTATTGGGTCCGGTTTTGGATCCGATAACCCGTTAATAGCCCGGACCAATGGGGATTTTCCACGTGTAAAATTCTGATTGGCTGACGGAAACACGTGTCAGCTCCGCGTTGGCACAGGTGTCACTCATCCAATGGGCGAGATGCGCCTATGATATGTTGACACGTGGACCGGCCCAAAAGTGGCCCATAAAGTTTAAATGGGCCGGCCCAACTAAAGGCCCGCAAGATTTTGTGGACCATAATGGCCCGGCCTAGCTAAAGGCCCATGAGATTTTGCGGACCATAATGGGCTGGCCCAGCTAAAGGCCCACAAGATTTTGCGGGCCATAATGGGGCGGCCCAGGTAAAGGCCCACAAGATTTTTGCAGGCCATAATGGGCCGGCCCAGCTGAAGGCTCACAAGATTTTTGTGGACCATAATGGGTCGGCCCAGCTAAAGGCCCACAATATATCGCCAACATTAATGGGTCGGCCCGGCTGTAGGCCCACAAGATTTTGAGGACCCTACACTAGTAGAAAAAGGACCTAATGTGAGACACATTAGTCCCGGTTTGATTTTGGCCCGGTACTAATGGTACCATTAGTGCCGGTTCGAACGGCTATGCATTAATGCCGGTTCGTGTTGAACCTTTAGTACCGGTTCGTGCCACGAACCGGTACTGAAGGGGTGGTGGCAGGCTGGCGTCAGGCCGGGGCCCCACGATCACCTTTAGTACCGGTTCGTGGCACAAACCGGTACTAAAGGGCTAACCATTAGTACCGGTTCATGCCATGAATCGGGACTAAAGGGGTCTGACCTATAGTACCGGTTGAAAATCGAAAAAAATTCAAAAACAAATTCCAAAATTTTCAGAAAAAAATTCAAAAAAAACCTTTAGTACCGGTTGGTAACACCAACCGGTACTAAAGGTCCCCCATACCACAGCGTGAGCTCACGCCACGTGGTGGGCCTTTAGTGGCGGTTCGTGCCGAACCGGTACTAAAGGTGGGGCCTTTAGTCTCCACTCTTTAGTGCCAGTTGCAGAACCGGCACTAAAGGCCCTTACGAACCGGTGATAAAGCTTCGTTTTCTACTAGTGCTAGTAGGCCGGCCCATTAACTGGCTGCCATGTTTTGGGCCAAATGCCGGCGCATATTTGATCTGGTCCATTAATGGCCTGCCACGTTCCGGGCCTAACAATGGCCCATATGAGATCCGGCCCGTTAAACGCCTACCACGTTCTGGGCCAAATTACGGCCCAGATCAGGTCCGGCCCTTTAAGAGGCTTTGGGCTAAATTATGGCCCATATCAGATTCGGCCCGTCAACTGGACGCTATGCTTTTGCGCCGACTTGCTAAATGCCCATTGAGTAATTCGGCCTGATATTAGTTTCGGCCTGTTAAGGGCCCGCTTAACATTTCGGCCCTATATTAATTTCGGCCTGTTAAAAGCCCGTCATATAGTTGGGCCTAACTACGGCCCGGTTTGCATCCGGCCTGCTCGCAGCCGATAATCTGATTGGGCCAAACAAGGACCGAGACAATTTTGCCCTGTTAAAAGCCCGTGATTTGATTGGCACAATCATGGGCCGGGGTCCATTTTGGGCTTCTGCCGGCCCATGAGCTGTTCGGCATGTTTCAGGCCCAACCTACTTCTCAGCCTACTAAAAGCCCATTGAGTTTTCTTGCGAAAAGAGGGCCGGCGATTTACTCGGCCTATTAAAGGCCAAATCTACTAGTGGGCCAGTTTACATTTAGGCCTTCTAACGGACCAAGATGACGGGGCCCATGATGCGGATCATACATCGTGATTGCATGACGGCCCGATTATGTACCGTAATCTTACGGTTTGGCCGGTTTACTGCGAAGACAGGATATATATACAGTAAAATAATTGCAGCATCGTGAATAAGAAAAAACCTAGACTATACAATAAAGAAATTACGGCATATTACATCCACTGGGCATCAAAGTTCACCACTATGATAATAAAGCACAAGCAGACGGCAGATTACATACACGGGGCATCAAAGATCGCCACCGGTGCAACTAAACACGCCGACAAAATAATATATAAAACCGACAGCACCTCAATAGAGTTCAAGAAAGGTTAGCCCTGCTGGGGAGCTGCAGCGCAAGCAGCTGAGCAAGCTGATGAGACTACGCTTGTTTAACACTTATATCCTCCTCACTCTGAAAGATAAACAAGCAGACAGATGACAGGTTTTGCACATAAAAGTATCAGTGCTGAGAATTCATCACATTTCTTACTGACGAATAAAGTGACACAGTTTAAAATTGCATTAACACAATATGGTGTTGTTCAGGTCAAGACATGGCAGGAAATTACATTGTGAAGGAGTTGGCAGCTTCACGACACCACTCGATTACAGATCAAGAACTCATAAGTATCATTGGTTAGTGTGCTGTCAATTTATCCCATTTCAGATTGGCAAATAAAGAGACGGTTTAAATAATAGTAGAATGATATGACATTGTTCATAGTTAAGACATTGCAGAATATGACATTGTGCTGTAGTGGGTAGGTTCACCACACCACTGGATTACTGATCAAGAACAGAAGCATACATGCAGTGCAAAAGAAGATCACTTGCTCTGTATAGTTTAATTTACATGGTATTAAGAAGGAACTTGGTTGTACAACTGAAAACTTAAATTGAGAAGGACAAACTTTTGTTTATGAACTACATAATAACCTTTAAACATGCAATTTAATGCAAACACCAAAAATAAACAGTTGTTGCAGTCATGCCTAACCAAATATACACAACAAAGTTTGAAGGCTTGAGAAGGACAAACTTACATTATTGGTGAAGGCAGGCTCAATAAAGCCCTTGTCCATGCTGATGGGGGGGGCAATTCAAGAAGTTTACCACAAAATCTTCTTCATAAGCATTGCCTTTATTCTACATTTTGTTAAGAGTAAATATAGATATGACAATATAAGAAAAAATGGAGAATATTTAAGATAAGATGAAGAGTGATGCTACATAACCAAGTAGCTATAAATGTAAGTACGGCATTACAGGCAAAAGGTACAGCCAAGAGCAATGCGGAGCTAAACTTCTTCAGTGCCATCGGTGTTATCCAACCTTATGGTAAGAGTAAATATAGATCTTATGTGTAGAAAATGGAGGGCAAAGGAAAATAAGCTGCAGAGTGATGGTACATGAACAACTACCTGTCAATATAAGTACACAGATAAAGGACAAAGGTACTTACAAGAACAATGCATAGCTAAAAAATTTCATTGGCATTGGATATATTCTACACTAATGTAACCATTCATACAGATCAGATAATTTGGAGCGAACAATTGATAAGCAAGCTATCATGCATACTGCTGTCACATAATGAACCAGGTAATTATGCAAGTACAGTGATACAGGACAACGGGTACTAACAAGAGCAAAGCAGCGGGCAGCATATTTGCGATATCTTGTCGTTCTTTTCAAACCGGAATTCTTTTTCGAGCAGATTTCCTGCAAAAAAGATCCGTAAGGCACATGCGGAAAAGTAGAAGTTCAAATTGTCATGCGATATCATAGACAGTACCTCATCCTCGAAACGAGACCAGTGCATAACAAGGTTTTTCCATTCAATGTCTTCTAAATTTAGCACAGGAGACTTCACCAGAAATTCGTTTATAGACTTGCCATGAAAGTGTGATTTCCTCAGGTAACACCAATACTGCTGCAATGCTTCCTTGAAAAGCGCAAGCAAGCTTTGTTCGTCATGACTATCTAGATTGACCCTTGCCTACTTACAACAATGTAATGTAAATCATTGATGTGTTCAATCAGCAGAAAACAGGAAAATAATCACCATGAATAATAGCACTTACACGTAAGTGAGACAGCAAGATGTGAAAATGGTGTTTGTCTTCACTATAATCTTCCCATGATGGGAATATATGCACATAGTCCCTAACAACATTGAAAGCGTTGTCTTCTAAACTGTGAATAACTGGAATGGGGTTCCAATCTGCAGGAATTGGCCGTCTCTGCAGTTGGGATAGGTCTTCGGCCGGTGGACTTGTTGTACTTTTTGCGAGAGTGGGATTTTTCTGTGGTACGGCTGGTGCTATGGCAACTGAAATCGGCATACCTTTTGCTGGAGTGCAGGTCCTGTGTGGTGCAGCTAGTGGTGTGGCCAGTGAAGTATGGGTACAGTCTGCTGGAGTCGGTCCAACGTTTTGTGTCACTGGTTGTACAGCCAATATAAGTGGGGTGATGTCTGATTTCTCCGGCACAACCACGTTTTTCAAGGACTTTGCTGGTGCGCCTTCAGGTTCGGCAAGCGCCCTCTTCCTTTTTGATGTCTGATGCACAAGAACATCATTTGAGTGGAAAAACATGGTATGATGACAGATGGAAAATGTACTGATAATGGATGGGCATGGCATCTCGACATATATGATGAGTAAACTAAGCATATGGCGGTGCAACAAAGTAGAAGAAATGCAAGACAACATATGCAAGATACGCGAAATCAATAAAACCTTGCCAAATTAGAATAGGCACCTTGATGGGTGAACAGGACAGGCCATCTGCCTTTGACTCCTCGAGGTTAGAATTGTCATTAGGATCATATTCTGAACAAGAATCAACAGGTGGGGAGCGTATGAGTTTCATTGCATCCAGAATGGCACTCAATGCCTTGGTGCCAATTTTGTAAGTCATTGCGGTGTTTAGCTTCAAGGGTGAACTGCCGCTAGTGCGACACAAAGAAGCTACACAGATCATAGTGTAGATATAACGGGCAAACCGTAAGCATCAGAGTAAAATCAGCAAAGTGGAACTTGCTGGAATATATGTGCTAGTATTGCCGGTATGGCTAGAAAGGCTTCGAATACCAGCTCTCTTCAACTGAAGGTGCGGTACTGTTAATATCAGTGTAACTCTCAAAGGCGACACAGCTCCCCACATTTCCTTGCTATTCTTATAGGATTCAAGTGGGCAGGCCACTACAAATCCTATTCCCATGTTTACAAAATCCTACGAATCAAAGAGGCCCGAAGAGTTCAAAGTGTCCATACCAACCGACCGTATAGACCTCTACACTGCAAATGTCCCTGCTCATCTTCACTACAAGGAACATACTGTACTACTATCATACTCCCTCTGTTCCAAAATATAATTCTTGGTAGAGATTTCCACTATGGATCACATACAGATGTATCCAGATACATTTTAGAGTGTAGATTCACTCATTTTGCTCCATATGTAGTCTATGGTGGAATCTATACAAAGACTTGTATTTAGGAATGGAGAGAGTACTTATTAAAGAAGAACGGAAGAGGAACATGCTAAAGAAGAGCAAGCAGATTTTGGATAATAAAATGTTCGTTGCGCAGTGCCCACACATGATGAACTAGAGCGCATTAAGAAAGCAACTCCCTGCTGTCTCTCTATATGTGGTGCACGTGCTTTTTCGAAAGTAAAGTAGGAACATTAGCTGATCAATTAAATGTTATCTGTTTTAGTAATATCAGCATCATATCAGATTCGTACTTGAGCAACAAGTTTGGAATTATGAGTGGCACGTTGTTCAGCTTGATGGATTCAGGAGCAGTGCTAAGCAGGTACGATGATGGTACTGAATATAAAGGCATGTCTGCATTTGGGTCAGTCGACCATTTCAGGCGGTTGGATGAAGATCCTACGTCTCCTAACCTTTCTTCTTCCTCGTCTCTGATTCTTCCCATACAGAACACCGCACGGGCCGCTGGCCGGACCATCGGCCCTCACCGCCTGTGTTCCTCCGCCACCCCCACCCCGCCCCCACCCGCATCGAGTTTTCTTTGTTCGGCGAGGCCCCACCCCCCCCCCCCCCACACAACCAAAGTCCCCACCCGAGCCCCTTCGTTCGCACCGGCGAACTCCGACGAGCTCTGAAAAATCAACTGACCCAATTTGAAATTTAGTCTACTATGATTTAACTAGTGTGGAATATAAAAGGGGAAAACCATAAGCATTGGGAGTATAGTGTTGAGCGTGCCATGGCGGACCAGAAGGTGCAAACCGGACAAAGGCAACTTCGCAACCAATGTTTGCTCTCAACTAGCAAGTAAGTGATGGACAAGAAATCAGAGTAAAGCAGTGGCGATCTATTTTCTTTCTGCGATAAATAAGTTGAGCAGGTACGAAAGAGTACCGCCTCTGGTGCAGCGCCATGTATGCATCTGCTAAGAATTTGACGGTGTTGTGGTAGCGATGGCTGTCGGCGGCGTGGAAGCAGATCTAGGAGGGTAGACGGTGGCGGCGGGGCACGGTGGACAAGACGGTTGTAGGAGCGGCACCGGCAAGGTGGATGACGGCGGGGATGAAGCGAGAGGACGGGAAGCAAGGATCCCGGTCCGAAGCCGTGGATGAGAGAGGTCGATCTCTTGTAATGGACGGCGGCGTCAGGGTATCAGCTCCGGCATGGTGGAGGAGGACGGCGGTGGATGGGGTGGCGGACGGAGGATGCTGGGGTGGAGAGGGTGTTTTGGCGCCAACGGAGTACGAATGGGGAAATGGAGGTGGAGAGGAAGGGGGGAACCATGTCTTCAGGGCGCGCTTGTCTCAAATGCGAGGAAATTTACAAACTTAGCCCCCGTTTCAAATTTCCTACATCACAGCAATATTAGTCGGTTGGGGATAGGACGGTAATCTCGCATACACCGAATATTTGCCGATGAGAGTTTGTTTTTGGCGCCCACCATGTATGAATCGGGGAGGGAGTCGATTTCGGCCGAGGACACACTGTGTTTTGGCGCCCACTGTGTATGAATCCGGGTGAGAGGCGGTTATGTTATGTTTGACTGAAATTAAAAACCTACCCCTATCAAAACCTATAGAAATCGAGCAGATAGGCTTTGCGTGGCAGGGATAGGCAGTAGTAATTTCCATCTCGCAGATTTTGGTTTCGGGTGGTTACTACGACTTTCCCCGCTTCGTTCAAATTTTGCAGAGTGCACGTTTACCGTGCCAACTCAATTCGAATCCCGTTTGTATTCTATTTTTTTCGGGCGGGATCCATTTTCGATTGGAATAAAATTCTATACACATCATTTTTTATATATACTTTCAAAAGCACAACAAAGAATTCTGCTCCTTTATATGTATAATATGATTTACAAATACAATGATCTCAAAATCATAAGGTTGAATTCAAAAATTTAAACCAAATTATGTTCTACTAAAATGTATGGATCAGTAATATCTACATATTAAATAACATAGATGCGCGTGAATTCATATGAGTATACATGTTTGATAGATCAATTGTGGTTCGAGTATGGATTACATGTATCATCATCTCGAATTCAAATATTTGAATCCCTTTTATGTTCACTCCTTTCACGCCCATCTCTCTCGCATGCATGCTCCTTCATGTAGCTATCACTCTCTTTTCTCCAGCGCACCTGCACGCTCACTTCATGTTTCTCCTATCCTCGCAAACATGGTCTCTCGACGTCTCCCTTGAGAAGTGTCACACTCTCCCTATCATTATACATTACACGGTTTTCATTATCTCTCACGTCTCTACCGTTCTCTCGTATCACTAGGTACCTAAGCTTTCTTTTTCACCGCCACACACACTGTCTCCACTCGTCTTTCACTTTGTCTTTCTCTCTATGGGATTCTCTCACACACCCTATATGTCTCTAGATATGAATCATACCACTAAAATTACTCTCTGTCTCCTGTAGACACAACATTTGTTGCAGTCTCCTTTTCGTCTCCATCCCAGATTGACATTATTCATTTGTTTACCGATCAGACAAACCCCCCCCACTCTCTCTCTCTCACACACACACACAACTCCTGCTTCCACTCCCCTTCCTGACTATCATCTCTCTCACACACACAAAACTCTCGCTTTCGCACCCCCGACTCGTATTTCTCTCACAAACATTTATCGACTAGCCTCTACATAGGTTTATACACCCGCACACTCGTGCTTCCACTATCGCATACATGTCTCTCTCCCGCTCCTTGTATCTATGTAGATTTTTCTTCCCTTCTTGAGACATGCCCTCTCGATCATGCACACGCACACTATCGCGTCATTTTAAGTTGATACCTCTCGCACACACACTCTTTGTGTCTTTGTCACACATGCAGTCCGTCCTCCTCCTCTCTCCCTCTCTCTCTCACACACATGGGCTTTTTGCAACAACTAGCAATATGCACATGCGTTGCACGGAACATGAAGATGCATTTGTATGAGTAGTTTATCTTTTGGGAGAAAAGGATGAGCAAGGGAAGGCCTTATTTGCAAGTGTGGAGAGGGGTGTGGGTATCTTTTTGCAAAATTGCCATAGTTTCCTTCCTATCCGTCAGATATAGATCGGACGGCCTATATTGCAGGATGGCAGGCACACGATCATCACCGACTATGCTTTTTATAAGAGTAGGGATAAAAAATAGAGTTGGTGATGATGGTGGGCCTGCCATCCTGCAATATAGGCCGTCCGATTTATATCTGACGGATAGGAACAAAACTATGGCAATTTACCCGCACTCCTCTCCACATTTGCAGATAAGGCCTTCCCTCGTTCATCCTTTTCTCCGACAAGATCTTGATGTTCCGTGCAACGCACGGGCATCTTGCTAGTAAGAGTAGAAATTAGACATATACCACTTCTTGAATCTTGAAACCAACAACATTCCTCCCTTATCTCATCAAAACCGCCAAAGGAATATTTTTGAGTGAAACATAACATTTTTTTAGTGATATACGTATTTCAAAACTAGACTTTTTTTCTACCAAATCGGTGAATATGTATTAATCTACTCTGATCGTGTGGCAACGCATTGGCACATTGCTAGTAGTTATTATAATTTTTTGGACACCAGACAAACGGTGGAGTACATAAATGAAGAGAAGAGGCGCACACACGCAGTCGGTCTCTCGTTGCCTCGCACACATGAGTGTTACGTAAAGGCAACGTTAACAAATAAACCCTAAAACCCTAGGCGCACGATTGCTGCATTGGCGGGTACCGGGTACGTGGTGGAGCGCACCTTTGTAGGAATAGTCAGCTCGCGTGATAATTTGATCCGTAGGAGTTGATGGTCGGGACCACAGGTGAACGACTTGGAGGCTGTGGCTCGCCAGTTGCCACAGATCGAGTAGCCACGTTTAAAATATCATTTTTTAGCGGGGTTAAGTGTTCCGGTTTTCAATGGCGCGTTATAAGTACTAAGTAGTTTTTAAAACGATTGGTATGGAGCGAAAATGGAATTCATAGTACTCCCTCCGTTTCTTTTTACTTCGCATATAAGATTTGGTCAAAGTTAAACTGCACAAAGTTTGACCAAATTTATATAAAAAAAATATGAACATCTACAATACGAAAACTATATAGTATGAACATACCTTTCATGGTGCATCTGATAATATTGATTTCATATTGTGAATGTTCATATTTTTTAATATAAAGTTATTCAAACTCTACAAAGCTTGACTTTGACCAAACCTTATATGCGGACTAAAAAGAAATGGAGGGAGTACTACGTACCTCCTTGGCATATGGTTGTATGGATTTATGTTGTGAGATGTTGAACCTGGTAGTTCTATGGCAAATACTATGGTTTAGATTTAGATGTTGGTTTTCAGTAATGAAAATCGGAAGGGGGAAACCCTTCTTTGATTAAAAAAAACTACTACCTCCGTTCTGGTTTACTAGTCCCCATCGTATTTTGGTTCAAAGTTTGTCCATGAATTTTACTTGTAAAATGTGAATGGAAAACGAGATTTTGTTATACGCAAACAAAAAAGGACTTGAGGGAGTGATTGCTCTGACACGACCTCTCATAGCGCAGGCATTGAACGGCGCGCCGGCCAAGAGGGCCCCACTCGCTGCAGGCCCGGCTGAACACGCCTCCTCGCCGCATGCAACCGGCTTCAGACTGCCCCGCCTGCCTTCATTGAATCCGTGCGTGTGCCGGCAACACGTCCTTTCATGAGCCGGCCGGCATTTTAAAACACAAAAAATGACCAAAATATAATTAATTACGCATGGTCTTGACTTGTTGTGCTCGCACTGGTAGCAGGAACCAGAGGTTTTTCTTTATTCATAACTCTCCTCAAAAAAAAAATTTGGCTTTGAAGTGAATCATGGTTGTGGACATTATGTACGAATGTGGAGCTATCTGTGAACATGAGTTTGATGTGGAAGTTGAACTTGGAATGTCGGGCTTGCGCGTGAACTATACCATGTCCAATGCTTCGTCATGCAAGATGAGACTTATTATGCACCGTTCCCCATACCTGCAGGAAGCCCGTTCGTCTCCAAATCTTTTCCTCTCCATGTGTGGAAACAATATGCCTGCCAGACTCTCCTTCTCCCTCCGGCGGTCCCACCACACCACCCCCTGTGGAAAAAATCTGCATGCATGACTCTCCTCCCCCCCGCGCTTGTCCAATCCATTGTGACCAGCAATATTTCCACCCCTTCCCTCCCCCGTAATTTACTCCAACAAATATGCCCACATAGCTGTTACTCCCTCCTTTCCGGTTTATAGGGCTTATCTCAAAATTTTAGTTTTTCCATTTTATAAGGCTCAATTTCGTTGTTTCCCATCACATGTTCAGATTCCAAGGTGCATTAAATCATTGCATGCAAGTATTAAGAGAAAATTGACCAATGCATGTAATTTATGCATGCATGCATTTTCAATTAATGCATTGGTAAACATACTTTTTTGGGAAAAACAAGAGCATTAATTGGGTGCTTTTGCAAACTACAGAAAGTATTCCACCACTCACCATCTACCTTGGTTGGTGAGATTTTCGAATTGAGCCTTATAAACCGGAAAGGAGGGAGTACGTTAATCACGCAACACATCTTCCGGGACACTGCTTCAGTTACTTAACTGCAGGTGCATTGGGTCACTGACATATGGGCCCAACAGGGGACTGGCCCAAATGTCAGTGACGCAACTGGACCTGCAGTTAAGTCAGTGCAGCTCAGTCCATATCTTACGTAGGTGTGCCATTGCTCGCTATAAATACTATGCCTCTCACAACATCGCTATCTCCTCCCCCTCACGTTCACGTTCATCGCTATCTCCTCCCCCTCCCTCTCACGTCGACCACCATTGCATCTCCCCTCCCAAGCCCTAGGTGCCCCTTGCTACACCGCGCAGACGGTCACGCGTCGTCGTTCCGTTCCTCGCCGCCACTAGTCGAGGAGGACGCGTCGGCATTCCGCTCCTCGCCACGACGCGTCGAGGTGGACGTGTCGCTGTTCCATTCCTCGCCGCCACTAGTCGAGGAGGACGCGTCGGCGTTCCGCTCCTCGCCGTGACGCGTCGAGGTGGACGCGTCGGCGTTCCCAATCTCGCCAGCACGCGCGTCGGAGGACGCGTCGGCTCCCCGCTATGAGGAGAACGACGTGCCGCCCGCCGAGCCCCCCAGCCTTGAGGAGCTTTGGAAAGAAATGGATGTCACCTTGTGGGAGGCTTTGCCTCCAGCAGAGCGCACCAAAATAGAGGCGGAGAAGAAGGCCGAGGAAGAGAAGCGCACCACGGAACAAGCTGCCTGGCAGGCCTATGTCGCGTCCGAGAGAGTCAGGCAATCGGCTTTTTGGCAGAAGGCTCGTGCGAGGGCCATGAGGGTGGCGGAGGACGCCCGTGCCGAAGTCCTGAGTGCAGTCGGGCCCAAGCGCCTCATCTACGCTTGGCGGTACGTGGACCGGGTGCATGCTTCCAGCGAGGAGGAGTACCTGTTGGCGCCGGATCACCACACCGGTGAGATCGCGCTCGCCCACCGGCAAGCCGCCAATCAGCACCTCGCGAGTTGCTAGGCTGAGGAAGAGGCGTTGTGTCAGTGTGCTGGGAAACAGCCGCGCACTAGGGCACTCGTGGCACGCCGCAAGCGCTCCTGCGAGCGCCGTGGCTTTTAGTAGGAGTATAATTTTTGTTTTGTAAGGCGATCTCATTAGTTTTGGGCGCAAATGATAAATCCCAAACGTTCAGGAATTATTAGCGTCCTTAATTAAGTATGTAAAAGGGAAAGTTTGGAAACCTTGTGTATTCATACGCATTTTGTAAGTACGTGCATATAGCACAAACTTTACTATATACTATCGCACTACACGTCTCTCTCTATGTATGCTTGCAGACTGTGCTACTCCCTCCGTCCAGGTCAATAAATCATCTTTGGTTGTGCACCGTGACCAAGGAGGGAAGACTTATACACCTAGACGGAGGGAGTACTACTATTACTTATGTACGTGCAAATGCACGTTTTAACATTACGATGCGGTTTTTGTAAAAGTAGAAAAACAGCACTAGTCAAGCTTGTGAAACGATTCAATGCAAAACAAATGCAAAAATGCTCGTTTGATTGTTTACTTTTAGCTTCCTTCTCTGTGGTTATTTCTCTGCCGTACTTTGTACGGAGTATCTCACTGGTCCGGAAGGCATGCAAATTCCCAAACCGCTTCCTATACCCTGTATCGAATTTTTTTCCTAACAAGTTGTGCCGTGCAACTGGAATTCCAACTTGAGTACTACTACTAGTAGGAGTACCAGGGGCCAGTTCTTTTAGGCTTCTAGATTAGTAATCCCATAACTACTACCTCCGTCCTGGTTTATTGGTCCCCATTGTAATCTGTGTCAAATTTTGATCATAAATTTAACTAATGAAATGTTATCTTTGGTCAAAATTTAGCACAAATTACAATGGTGAGGAATAAACCAGAACGGAGGTACTACAAGTAGTAGTTTAGAAGCCCAAATAAATGAGTGAGGCGCCTTAATGTTACTCTCCACTTTGACTAGTCTTATGGGAAAAGCTAGGGAAGCCGCCAAAAGAACTAGCCCTAGGAGTAGTAGATAGGGATACTAGGAGTAGTAGCTAGGGATCGAGTGTGCGATATGAACCGGAGAAAGTAAATGCAGAGAGATGAAATGCAAAAAAGATGAAGGGATGTGATGGTTGCTTGTCCGTTTATTTTACCAGGCCACTTATTACTGGGAGTGGTTGGGTTTTGTGATATGACGGCTTTACTATCGCGCCACGAGCGGGGTGAGACTCCCGTGCAGCGCCGCCCTCTACACTAGTACTCGGTCATGGTTTACTACATCGGTCGTGGTTTATCCCCCATTGAATTTGACTAAAGATTTAACTGACAAAATGTTAGTGCATGTCAACAAAAACAATATCGTTGGATTCGTATTTGAACATAGTTTTCAATGATATAATTTTAGGTGACATGCATCATCAGTCAAAGAAAAGCGGCATGGCAGTTGCAGGTGGTTCCTGGCTCGATCAGACGACGGCGAACGATTGATGATCGTTCGCACGTACCGGACGTGTTGTTCCACGGAATACAATCACAGTCACTGCAAGGTCTTTGAGCAGGATCCCAGCTTCTCTGGGCCTTCAGGAATTTTTGACTGGAGGTTGGTAAGTAGCCTTGGTACACGCTCTCTGTTTGTCGGACTGAATTATCGGATTAACCAGGAGATAACCGACGGCAAGGATCATGATGGCAGCGCGGTTTCTTTCATCAGGCAAAACTGTGTGTACACAACATACCATGCGCTCTGCATGCACCATACCCTGATATGTGCCGCCACGCTCTGCAGCCCAAAGTAGGAGAGAGGGTCGCAAGTATCAGACTTCGACCTGCTGGCTGGAGTTTCCCCCGTCAGGCACCCATCTGGTTCAAGCTGTCAGCCAATCTCCACAGCTTAATAAATAGTAACGTCTAACTGAGCCAGTTAGTTAGATGTGTACACTTGGTGTAGTAGGATCTTTATTTAGTTTGATGCATACACTTGTTCTTTTTTGGTAGCCCTTTTGTAATGATGGCTGATGTTCGGTTTGGAAGAGAGAGTTGTGTCTTCACTCTTCTGGCCTGCTTACTTCTTCTGTTGCACCCCCTGCCCTGGTTGCTGCTGCTGCTATTTTCAATGTACAATCAGTAGTATATTTTGTCTGTTGGTTGAATAAATGTATTGTTAGAACAACAAACAAAATGTTTTGGAAGTCGTTGCACGGTTCGATCCTTTAGTGCCCCGTACCGTACGTAGCGCATATTATTTTTCGCACGGAACACATTTTCCACTTGTTGATAACATGCAACCCACTGATGAATGCCCAATAGAGAAGCCCATAATTAACTGGAAGGGAGGCTCTCACATGAATCCGGCCCAGGTACATGCTCATGGTCCCCTAAACATAAATAAGTAAATAAATAAAGCTAAATGCTCATGCACCAGTTCTTTAAATTCATGATTTAACAGGAGGATATTATTTCCTATGATAGTGTCGTTACATTCAGTCGATATTATTCTTCGGCAAAGATAGCGACCAGTCTTCTTTCTCCCAGCATTTTCTTCCTGCAACCAGCGGAGCCATGCAAATCGTAGTCAACGTCGTAAATAGATCCGGTCCATTTTTATTTTTCAATAAGAATGTCCAACCCAGCCCAGCACATTGCCGACAGCACTTTATCCTCCGCCTTGGTGCGCTCGCCGCGGCGCCGCCGTCCGGCCCTGTCGACATAGTTTTTTTTCGAAACGGTCTGTCAACATAGTGAATCGGGAGAGGACTGTAGTTGTGAGTATGATAGTACGGACCCACCAGGTCCACTCCCGAACTCAAGCAAGCGCCTCTTTTACTACTCAGATGAACCCCTCATTTTTTTACTCTAATCCACCCTGCTGATATCTGGGAGCCACATCATTTTCAATGTATAGTCAATTAATGACATAATTGCACAACTTTTTTTTAGTAGTGATTCGGGGGAGCAGGCTATAAACGGGGTTGTGCGGTCTCTGTGGCCCGTCTAACAACATGACCAGCCCAGCAGTTTTTTCTTTGGGAAAATAGGTAGCCCGGTATTTCTTTTTGAAGAATACCCAAGCTAGGCCTATTTGTTTTCTCCGACTTACTGGGCTGCAAATCTTTCAAGATGAGGAGGGATGCATTCCGGCCTGGCCAAAGAGTATGGTCAGTGTCTGTTAAAAGTAATATCAAAAGGGGTTGAAAATTCCAAAAAAATATAGCAAATGGGATATTAGTTTCTTTTTTTTTGTTCTTCACTGATATCTTATACGTATTTCAGTAGATTTAACATGACATAGTACTAATTTATTTTTACATTTGTTTTAGTATGGCTACTAATTTTTGGATTAAGAATATTTTGTTCCCCAGCAAAAAATTGCGAATTTTCAAAATTTCCCACATATTTAGTTAATTTTTTTAACCCTAGTACTGACAAGAAAATGGGCAGCAATTCTAAAAATGGAAAAGGGGCTGCAATAAATTCCATATGAATTAGAAAATGAGTAAAAGTTATAAAAATAATAGCAAATGGGTTGTACACGCCACAGATTTCGAGGCTGACTTGTTTACGCAAGGCTTTGTTAGTCAACACACGATTCTAGCAGCACTGACTGTTGGATGTCCATCCAACGGCCGACGTGCTTCTTCAATCTCTGATCTTCCTGCTCCAGCCACCTAAACTAGCACCGGCGGGACTGCCTGCTCCCTCCTCTTGTGGCCTGCTATGATGCCGCGCAGGCTTCCCCGGCCCACCCTACTCCCTCCGCTGGGCTGGCCGCACGTAATCAACTGCCTCCTTATTACGCGAAAAAAATGATTCCTCCCACTGACATCTAGGGCGCACCGGTTGGGAGGCTGACCTGTGGGCCTACTAAGTTGACGCGTACGCAGGGCTTGTCAACTTAGTCAACAAACGATTCTAGCAGCAGTAACCGTTGGATTTGAATCGAACGGTCCTGCTGCTTCTTCAATTGCTGCTCTTCTTGCACCAGCCGCCCAAACCAGCGCCGGCGAGACCGCCTGCTCCTGCCTCCAGTGGCCGGCTGTGCTGCCGTTGAGGCCTCACTGCCCCCTACTACTCCCACCGCTAGCCAGGCCCTGCGGCGACAGCAGCCTCACACCGCAGCCGAACGAGTGAACCCTCATACTCCTCTCCGCGTGGGCATCCACTGCCGCGTCTTCCCCGGCTCTGCGTCGTCCCCTTCCTAGGCCTCGCCGTCGTCCACTGCCTTGGTGGTCTCGGCGCGGTGTGGTCAATGTGGTCAACGACCGACTTCCATCGGAAGAGTACTGTATGTGGAGAGGCTGATAGCTGGGTCCACGGCCGCAGCTGGGTCCACGGCCACAGCCCAGTTTTTTTGTGATTTGCCAAGTCGCTTTGTCAGGCATGTTGGGCTGCAAATCTTTCAAGACGATGAGAGCTTCATTCGGCTGGCCGAGAAAATGGCCTATCGGTAATGAGAAATGGGATGTACATTTTTAAAACACATCAAACCGGCAATTAGTTTCAAATTTCTTTTTTTTCATTTCAAGATTTTAAATTGCATTGATTTTTATGCGTGGACAATTTGTTGGATTTTATGTTGATATATATTTATTTTTAAAATCAGTTTGAACGTGACTCGAAATTTCGGGATTAAAAACAGTTCGGACCGCACCAAAATATGCAAAATTTCGTATAATTTTTTAACCGTGGCCACAATATGGGCTGTAATGCTAACAAAAAGAATATGGGCTCCAAAAAAACCTTAAGAATTAGCAAATGGGTTGTAAATTATTAGAAATAATGGCAGATGGTCTGTATGCTGTTTTCCATAGATTTGAGGCTTTCCTAAAAAAAGGTTGACGCACAAGCAGTGACTGTTGGATGTCCATCCAACGGCCGTCGTGCTTCTTCAATCTCTGCTCTTCCTGCTCCAGCCACTCAAACAAGCGCCGGCGGGACTACCTGCTCCCTGCTCCCCGTGGCCGGCTGTGCTGCCGCCCAGGCCTCACCGCCCCATCGTACTCCCATCGCTGGCCTAGCCCTCTACTCACCCACACCTGCTGTTATTCTCCGTCAACGGCAGACGAACCAGTAAACCCTCGTACAGTCGTACTCCCCTCCGCGTGGGAAACAACTGCCGAGTCTTCCCTGGCTCCGTGTCATTCCCTTCCTAGGCCTCGCCGTCGTCCACCGCCCTGGTGCTCTCGGCGCGGCCTGGTCAACGTGGTCAATGACCGACATGCATCTGAAGTGGACTGTGCATGGAGAGGCTGACAGCTGGGTCCACGGCCGCACACAAGAATATGCCTTCTTATTACGTGCAAAATAATGATTCCTCCACCTGACATCTGGGACCCACCGAAAGGGCCTCTGTACTTCGCGAAAAAAAGGTTACCGCCGCTGACAGCTCGGACCCACCAGCTATATCTTCGCATGCAAGGAAGTGCCTCCTTATTACGCACAAAAAAATGAATACTCCCCCTGCTAGCTGGGACCCAGTATAGTGGGAGGCTGACTTGTGGGCCTACTAAGTTGACGGGGACGGAGGGCTTTGTCAACTTAGTCAATATGCACGATTCTAGCTCTATTGACCGTACGATGTCCATCCAATGGCCGTAGTGCTTCTTCAACCTCTGGTCTTCTTGCTCCAGCCGCCCAAACCAGCGCCGGTCGTGCCTCGTGCTCCTGCCTCCCGTGGCCGGCTGCGATGCCGTGGAGGCCTCACCGCCCCCAACTACTCCCACTGTTGGCCAGGCCATCCCTCTACTCACCCACACCCCCTATTATTCTGCGGCGACGGCAGCCTCACACTGCAGCCGAACCAGTGAACCCTCGTACTCCTCTATGCGCGGGCTTCCACTGCTGCGTCTTCCCCGGCTCTGCGTCGTCCCCTTCCTAGGCCTCGCCGTCGTCCACCGCCCAAGTGCTCTCGGTGCGGCGTGGTCAACGTGGTCAAGGAACGACTTCCATTGGAAGAGTACTGTACATGGAGAGGCTGACAGCTGGGTCCACGGCCGCAGCATGGAAGTGCCTCCTTATTACGCGCAAAATAATTATTCCTCCACCTGCAGCGGGGACCCACCAGACGGACCACCGTATTTCGCAAAAAAAGTTTCCCCCTGACTGCTGGGACCCACCAGCTACATCTTCGCACGCAAGGAAGTGCGTCCGGGCAAAAAAATGATTCGCCCCCCATACTGCTGGGACCCACCAGCTACATCTTCGCAGGCAAGGAAGTGCCTGACAGTCGGGACCCACCTGGTCGAAGCGTACGTAGTGTTGTCATTCTGGTCGCGAACGTGTACGTACATACTGGTTGATGTAGAGGCGCGCACGTGTCGTAGTAGAGGCGCACACATAGCATGTACACGTACGTACAGCGGCCAGTGTGCAAGAAAGAAAATGCGGCCATGTACGTACATACGGGCAGGGTCTCGAATGCCTACTCACGCATACGTACGGCCAGGGCTCGTGTACATGGCTGGGTCGGAACGGAGAAACAGCGTCGTCGTCGTGTTCATGGGGATCCAACCGGCTGGGTCAGAATGGAATGCGTCATCGTGTTCATCGGGAGGGCTTGGACGAAACAGCCGATGGAAACGAGGCCTGGCGTACCGCAGAACGGAGGAAACAGCCTTGTGTTCGACCGGCCACGTTCGAAACGGGATCCTGTTCATCGGGAGGGGTCTGGCGTACCGCAAAACGGAGGAAACGGACCTTCTACTGTCGAAACGGGGGTCCTATTGATCGGGAGGGGTGTGGCGTACCGCAAAACGGAGGAAACGGACTTGTGTTGGAGCGCTACGGTCGAAACGGGGGTCCTGTTCATCAGGAGGGGTGTGGCGTACCGCAAAACGGGACTCCACGGGATACTGTTCATCTCCACCGTTGACCCCCTCCATCCTCCACGGGCTACTGTTCATCCACCGTCGACCTCCTCCAGCCTCCACCTGCGACTGTTCATCCACGGGCTCCTGTTCATCCAGCCTCCACCACGCGCTACTCCACCGGCTACTGTTCAACCAGCCCTCTCCACGGGCTCCTGTTCAACCACCCCTCCACAGGCTACTGTTCATCCAGCCCTCCACTGTCTACTGTTCATCCAGCCCTCCATGGGGTGGTCCTGTTCATCCTGCCCTCCACGGGGTCCTGTTCATCCAGCCCCAACCGGCTCGATCGATCGGGGTCCTGTTCATCCAGAGGCAACACCAGGGGTTCAATTCATCCACCCCCACCAGGAACTGTTCATCCAAACCCACCCAGCAATGCTCACTGTTCATCCAGAGGCAGCATCGATCGGCTTCAGTTAGCAGCAGTAGCGAAGGAATCGCTTGATCGGGTTCAGTTAACAACCATTGATCGATCGCTCGGGTTCAGTAATGCGTAGCTTGCAGTGCAAAAGCTCGGGTTCAGTTAGAGCCCAACGCCTCGCTCGGGTTCAGTTAGAACCCAACGCCTCACACCCACGCGCGTGCGTGTATTAGAGAAACGCGCATCGCTCGGCCCCGACCACCCACCGTAACCGGGAACACCCCGATATTTTCCTCGCCCTCGCTTCTACCACGGTTTTTTCGTCATGGACGGCCCAAAGAATGTCATCAGCTGCGTCTCTGGCCCGCCCAGGACGAAAAGCCCATTTTTTGTCATGATTTTTTGTCATAGAAGTAGGACCCACCACATCTATGATGATACCGTGTTTTGTCACAATTATCGTCATAGAAGTGTCATAAGTATGACAGAAAAAAAATCGTTCGGCCCAAAATGTCACGGATGTGTCTTTTTTTTGTAGTGGTAGTACTAGTAGAATTGAGATTTAATGCACTTTCTTCCCCGTCTTTCACTCTTCTTCCTTCTCTCTTCTTCTTCATCCTCTCTTCCCCATTGTCGGCCGCACACCATTTCCCCCCGCTCACTGCTCGCCCGCCCGCGCCATCTTCCTTGGTAGCTCACGCGTACCATATCCCCCCGCTCACTGCTCGGCCACACACGCCATCTTCTTCACTCGCCCGCCCGAATCCACTTCCCCGCTGGCTCGCAAGCACCGAAAATCCCAGTCACTCAGCGCCCTAAAAAACCCTATGGCAGAACCGACTGACACGCAGAGCCGCGATTGGAATTCCCTCCCCGATGTTCTCTTGGAGCAGATCTGTAATCGTATGGACCTGCTCAGCACCGTTCGTCTGGCCGCATGCTCGGTGTCTTTGTACCGTCTACTCGTCTGCAACCGATCGGCTCTTTTCATGACACCCTGCTTGGTGATGCCTAATCCTCGCAGGTGGCCCAGACACTAATTTGACGATCCTACGGAGGTTGCCGTGGTGCCCCTCGACATGCTACCACTACCCGTCCACCTGTCCTTCATGCGCGGCCACTACTGGGCGGGCATGAAGGCCAACTGGATCATCCTCATCCACCAATCCGGTAGTCCGTGGCGTCTCGTGGATATCTACACCCAGCGAGAGATCACCCATCCATCATTGGATACCGCCACCATCGAGCCTCGCGGCCCGCCGGACACTCTTGCCTACTAGGCACGAGACGTGTCGAGCTTTTGGCTCGACCTCTATTTGCTGAAGGTTGTAATCTGCGAAGTACCCACACCATCACAAGACTACATGGATTACAATCTCATTGCCGTGTTCAACATGGGATTAGTCTATCCAGAATCCGGGCGCCATACATGGTTATGGCTCATCGTCGATCCTCTTCACCCAACATTTCTGTTTGATGCTATAGTGCATGATGGCATCGTTTATGCGGTTGACGCACATATTGGCTTCCTATACTGGTGGAATCTATTGTCGTGTAATTGTTCTATCTCATCTCATCTTTACCTTAAGAATACGACTGCCTATTCATTGTTACAAATTTAGAATATATAGTATGTCTATAACCACATCATTGCTATATGTTCCTCTCAATTCCTAGATTTTTATGACCACACATGTTATTGTTAGAGTTGATATGAGAACAATTGGCATCTAATGATTGTTAGAATAGATATTATGAGTATAACCTCATGATTGCTATATGTTACTATCATTTCCAGGATTTTTATAACAACACATGTTATTGCTTAGAGTTGATATGATAACTGTAGTAAGTGCTATGGTAGAATATGAGTAGGCCCTGTCATATTTGTTTTCCTCTCATTGTTACATGATGTTTGAACCATGATATATCAATTAGGCTTCAAGTGTGTACTTGTTGGTGAAAGTGTTGTCCAATGGGAATTATATTTTGTATTACTCATGTAGCCTACAAAGTCTGTCGCACAGCCTTGTAACTTCTTACCCCATTTCTAAATTTGTACTAGTCCTCTATACCGTATATTGCGCTACTTGTAATACTACCTCCCTCCTGGTTTACTGGTCCCCTTCGTAATTTGTGTCAAATTTTGACCATAAATTTTACTAACTAGATGTTAATGCATGTCACAAAAAATTATATCGTTTTATTCGTATTTGAACATAGTTTCCAATGAAATAATTTTCGGTGACATGCATTGACATTTTGTTAGTTAAACCTATCGTTAAAATGTGACACTAAATATGACTAGTAAGTAGTACAGTAGCAATACTAGTATACGTCGGTCAAATTATTCATCATGTCCACACATTGAATTGACGTGACAACACGCTGCGCGTGAGGTGACACAAGAATCCCGGCGGCGTCTTCGGGTATTGTGGACTTAAAATTTGGAGTACCACTTATCTGTTGAAATCTTTCATCATTCACTTAAAACAGTCGATTGATCATACATTGAGTACCATATAACTGGAATTAACCGATGCAAGTCCAAGAAGGATTGGCCGGTGCTGCCGGCTGGCGTCAAGTTCGATCCCACAGTGTCGTAGAATTGTCATGGCAGATGTCCTAGTGTGAGGACTTAGTCGTGAGGCCAACACATCTATGTGGTAGCTTGAGAGGGGTTGATCGGGATCGAGAGATGCAACACGCAAGACAAAGATTTAGACAGCTTCGGGCCCCGGGAAACATCATCTGGTAACAACCCTACATGCTGTTTGTGGATAGGTCTCATTATGCTCATGAGGGAGTCGCCGTATCTCCGGCTCTCCTAGTTGTGTCCAGACTTAATGATTATTCAACCTGTCCCCCTTGGGGTGCCCTGCCCCTCCTTATATAAGCTGAAGGGGCGGGTTACATGTAGAGTCCAAGTCGGACTTAAGACTTAACTATTCTGACTTCTCTTCACGGGCTTCTCTCCATGGGCTTCTCACCATGGGCTTCTTGACTGCCGACTTACCATCTGGCTTACCATCTGGCTTAACTGTCCGACTTAACTGTCTGGCTTAACTATCTGCCGGCTTACCATGCTTAACTGTTGACGCCGGCTTACCCTGCTTAACTGTCTGGCTTAACTGTCTACCGGCTTACCATGCTTAACTGTTGATGCCGGCTTACCCTGCTTAACTGTCAGGCGGCTTACCATGCTAAACTGTTGACGCCGGCTTACCCTGCTTAACTGTCTGGCTTAACTGTCTGCCTTAACTGTCTGGCTTAACTGACTGCCGGCTTAGCATGCTTAACTGTCTGTCGGCTTACCATGCTTAACTGTTGACGCCGGCTTACCCTGCTTAACTGTCTGCCTTAACTGTCTGCCGGCTTACCATGCTTAACTGTCTCCGCCGGCTCACCCTGCTTAAACATCTTAAACAATCTGCCGGGTCACCAATGAAACACCAATACCCAACCAGGTCATATCTTCGGCCGGGTCACACCGCGGGGTATATCCCCGACACACGGATTAGGAGCTGATCGAGCACCTTGAGGCCAAAGTGACAGCTGACAGCACGAGATCTCACCCTCTCATCGATTTGTTCATATCAACCATCGACAGCGAGCACGGCATATGCTACACCCATCCTGAGAAACTTCCAGGTAAGACACTGATCGGCCGTCTACTTGCACAAACATATTCCTTTGTTTATAGCTCTATTTTTCTTTTTAGATGCGGACCTAGTGAAGCAATTACAATTTGACAGTTAATAAAAAGTAAAACAAGTGACTGCAACATGCCAAAGATGTTATGAAAATGCCAACCACATACACTAAAACTTGTATTCGACAATACTGCAGGTATCACACTGAGTGGCCTAAGCAAGCATTTCTTCCAGCGCAATTCCAGGGCGTTCAAAAGGGGCACGTGGACACGTCGCAAGATACAGTCAGAGTGCGGCATGCACACGATGTGGCACAAGACCGGCAATACCTTGCCGGTGGTGGTCAACGGCCGGCAGACGGGCAGCAAAAAGGTTCTGGTGCTGCACACCAACAAGAACTTCGACCAGCAGAGGACCAACTAGGTGATGCACCAGTACCACCTCGGGGACCTGGAGCAAGAGAAGGAGCGGGAGCTGGTCCGCTGCAAGATTTTCTACCAGACGAACACTAGGGCCAGGAGTAAAAAGATTATAAGTTAGTTTGGTATTGGTACTTGTACTACCTTGTCGTCCGCAAGTTGGTATTGTTGTTAACGATCTTTCGGTATGAACTTTGCATTTGCTTCCAACCATCATGTCGTGGGTCGACGTGGATATAAAGCTGAATCATTTGTTTTGAAATGAATTTTCAGGCACCTGATTTTTATTTGATGGGTAGCATAAGCACCTGCCGTTCGAATTCCCAGTTCTCCAAATTTTTCGAAACAAGTGCATGCACTTATTATCACGATGAAAAACAATATACCTGCTGCATCCCAGTTATCAGTCTGTACTTGTAGAATTCTCTCATTTGTTGAGCAGGTATATTGTTTTTTCAGGTCGAGCAAGTTTCAACTGGGTTGTAGACTGCCCAGGCTTGGTTTTGTTTTTAACAGGCCCAGCCCATAACGACAACGGGGCACAAAGATCCAGCAGGTATCTACTGGCCTCTGGCCCGCCAGCATTAGTTATATTTTGTCTTACAACATCCGCAAGCAGTTTTTTTACTGAATCAAACACACAACCCAGTTCTATTTTCCTCTTGAAACGCCATGTCCTACATCTGTTTTCTAATCTCTACCTATAGTTTTACTAGTTCATATACACGTATCATTATATTGAAAATACATAAAGTTCCCTTTTCATATTTACATCCTTATTTTTGTTGTTGTTTTCCCTCCTAGCGCTAATTTTTTTACCACTGGTTTTCCCTTAAACCAACTCAATTGTCCCACGTCTTATTTGCTTACAAAAAATGATTTTTTTTGCAAATCAACAAGTTCTTAAAAAAATGTTTATCATTTCGGGATTACAACAGTTCGGACTCCACCGAAATATGCAAAATAAGGTTGAACATTTTGACCGTGGTCCTGGGCAGAAAATGGGTTGTAATAAATTACTTAAGAATTAGCAAATGGGCTGCAAATTATAAATTTTTTAGCAAATGGGCTCTATGTTGTCTGCCACAGATTTAGAGGTTGACTTGTGGGCCTACTAAGTTCATGCGTACACAAGGTTTCTCAAAAAATAAACTTAGTCAACAATCGACTCTACCAGTGTCAGACCGTTAGATGTCAATCTAACGACAATCATGCTTCTTCAGTCTCTGATCTTCCTGCTCCAGCCGCCCAAACCAGCGCCGGCGGAACCGCCTGCTCCCACCTCCCGTGGCCGGCTATGCTCCCGGGCAGGCCTCACGGCCCCACCATACTCGCATCCCTGGCCTGTCTATCCCTCTACTCACCCACACCTCCTGTTATTTTCCGGCGATGGCAGCCCAACCAGTCAACCCTCGTACTTCCCACCGCGCGGGCAGCCACTGTCGTGTCTTCGCCGGCTCCGTGTCATTCCCTTCGTAGGCTTCACCATCGTCCACCACCCTGGTGCTCTCGGCGCGGCGTGGTCAACGTGGTCAACGAACGACATCCATCAGAAGTGGACTGTACGTGGAGAGGCTGACAGCTGGGTCCACGGCCGCACACAAGGAAATGCCTCCTTATTACGCGCAAAATAATGACTCCTCCACCTGACATCTGGGACCCACCGGAAGGGCCTCTGTATTTCGCGAAAAAAATGTTCCCCCGCTAACAGCTCGGACCCACCAGCTATATCTTTTCACGCAAGGAAGTGCCTCCTTGTTACGTATAAAAAAATGAATACCCCCAGCGTGGGAGGCTGACTTGTGAGCCTACTAAGTTGACGGGGAGGGATGGCTTTGTCAACTTAGTCAATATGAACGATTCTAGCTCTAGTGACTGTACGATGTCCATCCAACGGCCGTAGTGCTTCTTCAACCTCTGGTCTTCTTGCTCCAGCCGCCCAAAACAGCATCGGTCGTGCCACGTGCTCCTGCCTCCCGTGGCCGGCTGTGATGCCGCGGAGGCCTCACCGCCCCTACTACTCCCACCACTGGCCAGGCCATCCGCCTCTACTCACCCACACCCCCTGTTATTCTGCGGCGACGGCAGCCTCACACCACAGCCAAACCAGTGAACCCTCGAATCCTCTCCGCGTGGGCTTCCACTACCGCGTCTTCCCCGGCTCCGCGTCGTCCCCTTCCTAGGCCTCGCCGTCGTCCACCGCCGTGGTGCTCTCGGCGCAGCATGGTCAACATGGTCAAGGAACGACTTCCATCGGAAGAGTACTGTACGTGGAGAGGCTGATAGCTGGGTCCACGGCCGCAGCAAGGAAGTCCCTCCTTATTACGCGCAAAATAATTATTCCTCCACCTGACAGCAGGGACCCACCGGACGGGCCACCGTATTTTGCGAAAAAAACGTTTCCCCCTGACTACTAGGACCCACCAGCTACATCTTCGCACGCAAGGAAGTGCCTGACAGTCGGGACCCACCTGGTCGAAGCATACGTAGCGTTGTCATTCTGGTCGCGAACGTGTACGTACATACTGGTCGATGTAGAGGCGCGCACGTGTTGTAGTAGAGGCGCGCACGTGTCGTAGTAGAGGCGCGCATGTGTCGTAGTAGAGGCGCGCACGTAGCATGTACACGTATGTACAGCGGCCAGGGCGCAAGAAAGTAAATACGGCCACGTACGTACATACCAGTGGGGTCTCGAACGCCTACTCACGCATACGTACGGCCAGGGCTCGTGTACATGGCTGGGTCGGAACGGAGAAACTGCGTTGTCGTCGTGTTCATGGGGAGCCAACCGGCTGGGTCGGAACGAATGCATCGACGTGTTCATCGGGAGCCAACCGGCTTGGACGGAACAGGCGATGGAAACAAGGCCTGGCGTACCGCAGAATGGAGGAAACGGCCTTGTGTTCAACCGGTCACTGTGGAAACGGGATCCTGTTCATCAGAAGGGGTCTGGCGTACCGCAAAACAGAGGAAACAGACTTCCTACGGTCGAAACGGGGTCCTGTTGATCGGGAGGGGTGTGGCGTACCGCAAAACAGAGGAAACGAACTTGTGTTGGAGCGCTACGGTCGAAACGGGGGTCCTGTTCATCGGGAGGGGTGTGGCGTACCGCAAAATGGGACTCCACGGGATACTGTTCATCTCCACCGTTGACCTCCTCCAGCCTCCACGGGCTACCGTTCGTCCACCGTCGACCTCCACCAGCCTCCACCTACAACTGTTCATCCACGGGCTCCTGTTCATCCAGCCTCCACCGGCTACTGTTCAACCAGCCCTCTCCACGGGGTCCTGTTCAACCACCCCTCAACGGGCTACTTTTCGTCCAACCCTCCACCGGCTACTGTTCAACCAGCCCTCCACCGGCTACTGTTCAACCAGCCCTCCACGGGATCCTGTTCATCCAGCCCTCCACGGGGTCCTGTTCATCCTCCAGCTCGATCGATCGGGGTACTGTTCATCCAGCGGCAACGGCCTCTACTAGCACGGGTTCCTGTTCATCTAACCCCATCGGGAACTGTTCATCCAAACCTCGCAACAACACTCACTGTTCATCCAGAGGCAGCATCGATCGGCTTCACTTAGCAGCAGTACCGAAGGAATCGCTCGATTGGGTTCAGTTAACAGACATCGATAGATCGCTCGGGTTCAGTAACGCGTAGCCTGCAGTTCAATCGCTCAGGTTCAGTTAGAGCCCAACACCTCACTCGGGTTCTGTTAAAGCGCAACGCCTCGAACACACGCGCGTACGTACAAGAGAAACGCGCATCGCTCGGCCCCCGACCAGCCACCGTAACCGGGAACTCCTCGATATTTTCCTCGCCCTCGCTTTTACCACGGTTTTTTCCGTCATGGACGGCCCAAAGAATGTCATGCAGTTGCGTCTCCGGCCCGCCTAGGAGGAAAAGCCCATTTTCTGTCATGATTTTTTGTCATACAAGTAGGACCCCACCACATCTATGATGATACCGGGTTTTGTCACAATTATTGTCATAGAAGTGTCATATGTATGATAGAAAAAAATCGTTCGGCCCAAAATGTCACGGATGTGTCTTTTTTGGTAGTGCTACTCGAGGACGAGTAGGAGTTAAGATTGGGGGTCTGATACGTCTCCAACGTATCTATAATTTTTTATTGTTCCATGCTATTTTATTATTAGTCTTGGATGTTTTATAATCATTTTATAGTCATTTTATATCAGTTTTTGGTACTAACCTATTGACATAGTGCCAAGTGCCAGTTGCGGTTTTTTCCATTACATTGCAGGAAATCAATATCAAACGGAGTCCGAATGCCACGAAACTCCATGATGATTTTTTATGGGCCAGAAGGAAGGCAATGGGCCCTGGTTGCACCTAGGGGGCGCCAAGAGGGGGGCACAACCCACCAGGGCACGCCATGAGGCCTAGACGCGCCCTGGTGGGTTGTGCCCACCTCGGGTGCCCCCCGTACCGCCTCTTTGCTCTATAAATACATCAATATCTAGAAACCCTAGAAGCATCGACGAAATATTCATCCAGCCGCGCAGAGTCCAGAACCACCATATCCAATCTAGACACCATCACGGAGGGGTTCACCACTTCCATTGGTGCCTCTTCGATGATGCGTGAGTAGTTCCTTGTAGACCTTCGGGTCCATAGTTAGTAGCTAGATGGCTTTCTCTCTCTCTCTCTCTCGCTAAATTCTCAATACAATGGTCTCTTGGAGATCCATATGATGTAACTCTTTTGTGGTGTGTTTGTTGGGATCTGATGAACTTAGAGTTTATGATCAGTCATATCATTTTGTATCCATGAAAGTTATTTGAGTTTCTTTGTTCTCTTATATGCATGATCTCTTATAGCCTCGTATTTCTTCTCCGATATTTGGGTTTTTGTCGTGGTTTTGTCACGGCGGATGTCCTAGAGAAAGGACTTAGTCGTGGAGCCATCGCTACGGGTTAGCTTAAAGGGGTTCAAGCGGACAAGGGACGCAAGAGAGTTTTATACTAGTTCGACCCCTTACGATGAAGGTAAAAGCCTACGTCTAGTAGTGATGGAATTGATCGGTTTCGACGACCAGGGAGCGAATACGCTTTGCCTGAGTCTCGAGTTGTTGTCTGTTGTCCCTGAACCGCCGCCGATTTGTCCCCTTATATACATGGGTTGACGCCCGCCGGTTTACAGAATCCCGAGGCCGGCTCATAATCGTGTCCGGCCCGGTCTCTGCTACCTCTATCTTACAACATAGGTTTACATATCAATGTCCGTTTGTGTCTACATGCCTTAAACCGGCTTTAGGCCCTGGGCCTTCATGAGGCGTCACTGTCTGTCTTCATGGGCTTCAGAAACAGATGAACTACTTATGGGGTTAACCCGGCCTCTCCTGGCCGGTTTACACCCAGTGGTAATATCCCCAACATTAGGCCCCAGATTGATTTGAACTGGTTCATGTCAATCCTCAATTCTTCAGAAAATTTCTTCTTCAACATCTTCATACAATCTTGTAAACCGCCATGACATCATCTTCTAGGATCATGGTAAACCGTCGTGACATCACCTGTCATTAACGAGCCTCCGACAATCGAGGCGACAGCTCCGCCTCATATCCAAAAATTTGGCTCCTCGATTTTCGTGCATGTCGGTTATCTCCCTTATAAATAGGGCCAGGGGGTCTTTCCATTTTCCCCCTCGTGCCTCTTCGCGTCATTGTCATCCTCGCGACGCCCGAGCCTTCGACCTCAGCCGCCGGCGTCAACCTTCGACTGCTGCACCAACCTTGGCCATTGCATCGACCTGAACGTACCAGAGCTCCTCCGCGCGCCGCCGCTGCTCGACAGCCTCCGTAAGTCTCCCCTTTCTCTTATCATAGATCTGCACTTAGGGTTTCTGTCGTTCGTCAGTGTTCTTTGCCGCCATTCTTTATCCTTACTTATATCCATGGATTAGATCCAAAAACCACATAGATCTCGCACGGTAGTAGTTTTAGCACCTGTTTGATATCCAACTCATCTCGTTTAAATAGAAAATCCCATCTGAACCTTCATCAACTGCTTCGGTACCAATATTTAGGTCTGAATATATTTCCATTTTCTGACATGTGGTAGATCCAAAATTACGATGCCAACTTGTGAAACCTGTTTTCCCTTCACTTATACATTTTTAATACCAGATTGGGCGGTTTAACTTCACATACAAAATGATGACCCAGTAGATACCATTAGTCCCCTGTTGAACCGCCAATGCTTTCATCTTTGTACTGTTTCCATTGTCAGACTCCGGTTTACGAATAACCAATTCCGGTTTATCAACATGCTTGTATCCTTATACTGCTGCATAGTTGTCCACTGTAAATCTTAAACTGGCAATAATCATGTTTCAGACTTCCATTGCCATGGCCAAGCAAGTGTATGAATGCAACTGGGCTCCTTCTCGAGTAACCGAGGAACAATTAAACAATCTTGTTAAAACGGGCGCTTTGGCCAAGAAAGATGTCATCCACTGGAGGGTCCCTGGCCCGGAAAATCCTCCTATACCCAAGGACGGAGAGGTAGTCGTGTTTGCTGATCATCTCGGACGAGGTTTTAGGCCTCCCGGTTCAAAAAAATTCCGGGATGTACTGGCCAATTTTCAGCTGCGCCCTCAAGACATCGGTCCCAGATCTGTGACCAACATCTGCCACATCCTAGTCTTTTGTGAGGTTTATCTGCAAGAGGAACCTTCACTCGAATTGTTTAGGGATTTCTTTCACTTAAAACCGTCGCACAGAGTTCTCAGACGGACCCAATACGGAGCTGGGCGGAATGGTGGTTCAGAAAAGGAAGGAAGTCACCTTCCCTCACCCCAAACTCCACAGTCACCCCAAAGAGTGGAACCAGACTTGGCTTTAATGCATTGATACATCTCCATCTGATGAAAATCCTTTGCCGGGTTACCGCCCTGAACGTCTTAGAAACACACATCCTTTTCCTCAGAGGTTGACAGCAAGAGAAAGGGCCAACTATGCTCCCCAATTATCAAAGCTTAGATCCTTCATGGCGAACGGTTTAACAGGAGTTGATCTTGCTCGTTGCTGGATAAGCTGGAGTATTCTGCCCTTAAGCCGGCGCCCCGGTTTGATGTGTGAGTACACGGGGAGTCTGAAGGATGCTCAGCGGCACATTGACATTCAGCTTACAGATGCAGAAGTCACTGAAGCTGTAAAGAAGATATTGAACGAACCGGAGGCTGTCTATGCCCAAACCGGACTACTCCCTTTCTGCACCTTCAACAAACCGCCAGCTGTAAGAATCATATAATCTTTTTATCTGAAGTTGCTTCTGTCCAAATATTCCCTGAAAGTGTGATTATTTTCTAACAGGGTGATGATCCGTTCTGGAACAAGAAACCCTCCCAAGACAAACCGGCGAAGCCGCAAGATAAACCGGTCAAGCCGGTTCGTCCAAAGACCAAGGTTGTTAAAAAACCTGCCAAGAGAAGGACCACTGCATCCTCCGATCCACCAGCTGATGACGATGTGGGTAACCCGGAACCAGAGGTAGAACTTGACTCTCTTGGTTCATTTTTCGTACATCTCATTGACAATGATTATTATCAGGACGACGCTGAAGGCAGTCATGCTGAGGACGTAGAGGTAACTATTCTTTCCTCCAATTCAGATCCTCTGCCAACATCAAAAATCCGTCAAGCAAACCGGAAAGTAAAATTTTCTCACCCTCTTGCTTACTTGGACCCAAACTTTCTTTTGAAGACGCAGCAGCACGAAGCTCGCCGTACAACCCGGCACAGTGGCCAGGTAGTTACCTCCGCCGGTTTACCGAACAGTCCGGTTCGGAAACACCGATCAGAGGTCTCTTATCCCATTGATACTTCATGCCCAAAAGCAGGTTGTTTCCACCAGCCTCTTAACCCGTCTGGTTCAAATTATCAGGGTACTTCTCACTCATCCTCTGGCGATTCATCGGCCACGCAGCTTCCACCTCTCAAAATAGTTCCTGGGTGAGCTATGCATGTGTCTTTATTCTTGATGTGTTATCTTTACATACTGTACTGATCCTTATGTCTTATCTTTTCTCAGCGCCAAGCCAAGACCCAGCAAGAAGGCTCGGTTAAGCAAACCGGCTGATGATAATGTAGCTGCTGAACCAGAGACAACTCCAAATCCGGAAGAAATCGACGCTGACGACATGCTTAACGATCCGCTGCCTCAAGACCATGACTTCCTTGCTGAACAAGTGCAAGTTGACATTACAAGCCATGCAAACCGGCCAACCAGCCCTATCCAAACTGATGACAACCCGGCGAGTCCGGTTAATGATACTGACAAACCGCCAACTCCAGCGAAGGCTGCTGATGATCAAGATGATGACGTTATGATTACTGGCAGTGGCCACACCACTCCTGGCAACCCTGTCGCTTTGTCAAAGCATACTGCCAAGGACGAGCTCTCTGCTATCGGCAAAGGGAATGCCGATTTATCAAGCTACGCCAATCTCAATGCTCAAGACATTCACTCTGGCTTCTTGAACCGTCTGTATACCAGCCGTGACTATGAAGCTAGTTTGGTAAACTTGATGAAGGAGCGATATGAGGTGACTAATATTTTTCTCTTTTCTCCAATTGCAGTTTATCAACTCCTAGTAGCCCCCAAGTGACGGTTTATGGTACCATTCTAAACCAGGACTTTTGTGATAACTTAACTTTGCATATTTAGCCTCCAGGGACCGGATTACCTTTTTAAGATGAACCGGTTCCTTAAAATTTGCCATATTGCTCTTTCATCGGTATAGCCCCCAAGGGCCGGGTTAACTTTATAAAGATGAACCGGGACTGTAGAAGAATTCCCATACCAACAGTTTTTGAGCAAACACACATTAGCCCCCCAAGTGCCAAGATTAATACTTGTATTGTGCTTGGGACTTGTAGAAATTTCTAATAAGGAGCAAATATGCATTAGCCCCCAAGTATCAAGGGGATAACTTGTTATGTGCTTGGTACTTCAAATATGTACTGTCAACTCATTGTGTATCTGTCTCTTTATAGGCTGAACTGAGCAAGAAGGAAAGCCAAACCGCTGATCTGCAAGAGAACATCAAGTCCCAACAGGCCGAAACTTCAAAAGCAAAAGATGAGCTGACGAGCGCTTTAGCCGCTATGGAAAATCTAAAGGAGAGCTTTGCCAAGGAGCGGGCGGATTGGAACACAGAGAAATCCGCTTTGCGGAAAAGAGCTGAAGACGCAGAAGCGGCTCTCAAACCGGTGGTAGACGAGCTGACTGGTGTAAAGCGGCAAGTACATGCGATGACCGCTGCTGTGTTTGGTAAGCATCTTTTCCTTAATACTTTCAACATATCTTCCTATGCGTTGCCGGTTTACTGATGTTTGCAATGATGCAGGAACTCGCATTAGTCATCTGGGCTCTGATGTTCAGAAGAAGCTGAAGGCTGCCTACACGCTGATAGAACAACTGTATACCGGCGCTCAACGAATTATCTACGCCGCTTCTCACAATAAGCCACCCCGACGTTAATCAAGGATACCTTAGATAGGCTATCTATGCTGCCTGCCCGGGTAGAAGAGCTAAAGAGGTCTGCTGCAAGGGCTGGCGCTCTGACCGCTCTAACCCGGGCAAAGGCGTGGGTGCCTGATCTTGATCCGGTGGACGTGGCTAAAGGCTTCCCAAGCTTAAAAGAAGACGGATCAGAATTTGGCCAGGAGGATCTCCGTGCCATAAACCGGGAAGTACGTCCACTGGCTTGTCAATTGGCTGAAGAAGTTGATCTCTCACACTATCAGGCAAGCTATGATGATAAGAACAGACGGGTTGCGGCGCCAATTCCAGAAGCGCAAACTGATCCCTCCAATCCGTAAGCACACTTATGCCCCTGATATTGAACCGTCAACCCTTATAAGCAACGAAGCTGTGTTCCAAGCTTTAACTGGGATCGACTGGACAACTATTGACTTCCAGCCGCTGGGTAGAGACGAAGAAGATGAACCGGTGCAAGGTGATCCACAGCCGTCAGGTCAAGCTGATCAGCAATCATAACCCCGGGGCCGGTTTAATATTCCACGCTGTAATGCTTAATGAGAAACAATTATCCCTTTGGGCATTGAAACGCCTTGTAATAGGCTAGTTGAAACACTTGGTCTGTTATGCCTTCGTGCATATTTTATCTGCAACTGATGTGTGTTAATCCGTCATGCTTAAGATATGATGTTCATAATCCATAGCTGTTTATTCAATCTGTTCCTGCAGATAAGAAGCTTAAAGCGCCCTGGCGGTTTACCACCGGGCGGGTCATGATACCCAAATATATATATGACCAAGGTTTATAACCAAGGTGGTAAAAGATAACCAAATTTGGGAACACAGGATACCTGTGACCTTTAGGCATAGTGTTGGCTGATAAACCTTGTAATGAGGGTAATAACCCTAATCCGGAGAAAAAGCAACTCCTATTATATGATGCCGGTTTACAATAAAACCGTTTCGGGTTGTGATAAACACCGGTTTATTCCATAGGGTTGATAGTCTCCGGATTATAACTTGAACATGTACTGACAACTTGTAGTTGACAACCTAACCGGGTTGATAAACACCGGTTTGAAAACATCACAAAATTTTATCAAAAGAAAGAGAAACTTAGCAAAAGGCAAATAAAACCGTTGTAGTCGAGGCTTTTCACGGGCTGCCAGGCCCTAAATTCGACAGCAAAGAATCTCCAAAAAGCATTGTGAGCTGTGCTTAGTGGGTGCCTATGTTTGAGCTGTTGTTTTAAGACACTCTCTTTGGCCCCGAATTGATTTGGGCCGATCAAGAGGTGTGACTGTGGTTCGGATACGACCCAGCCCCCAAGTGATGATGTGGCATTGCGCCGATCAAGAGGTGTAGCTATGGTTCGGACACGACCAAGCCCCCAAGTGATGCTGTGGCATTACGCCGATCAAGAGGTGTAGCTATGGTTCGGATACGACCAAGCCCCCAAGTGATGATGTGGCATTGCGCCGATCAAGAGGTGTAGCTATGGTTCGGACACGACCAAGCCCCCAAGTGATGCTGTGGCATTACGCCGATCAAGAGGTGTAGCTATGGTACGGATACGACCAAGCCCCCAAGTGATCTAATATTAAGCTTTGAGAAGCTATATCAAGGGGTAAACCGGACGCCGCTTTGTAAGCTCTATGTAACCACACATGATGTAAGAAAACAACAGATACACCTCTTTAGCTGAGGTTCCGGTTTATTGTATTGATCATAATATATACAATGTCATAATATGTACATAAGCAGAACCTGTAGCTCAAGTATAGTAGGGCCAAAGATAAGCAATATTCCACGGCCGGTTGGTCTCCTCCTCCGATTTACGTGAGTCTTTGCGCTCTCGAACATCGATTAGGTAGTATGACCCGTTGTGCAGATTCTTGCTGACCACAAAAGGTCCTTCCCAAGGGGAGGATATTGTGCATATCCGTCTGATCCTGGATGAGTCGAAGCACCAAATCTCCTTCTTGAAAGGTTCTGGTTCTAACCCGGCGGCTATGATAACGATGCAGATCTTGCTGATAGATCACCGAACGGGCTGCCGCCATGTCACGCTCCTCATCTAACAGGTCAAGAGCTTCCTGCCGTGCCTTCTCGTTGTCAGCTTCAACGTAAGCCGCTACACGAGGTGAGTCATGACGGATGTCACTAGGAAGAACCGCTTCCGCTCCATAAACCATGAAGAACGGTGTGTATCCTGTTGATCTGTTGGGTGTGGTATTGATGCTGCATAACACTGAAGGTAGCTCCTCAACCCAACAACCCGGCGTCCGTTGCAAAGGAACCATAAGCCGGGGTTTGATGCCTCTCAAGATCTCTCGATTGGCCCTCTCTGCTTGACCATTGGACTGGGGGTGGGCCACTGATGACACGTCAAGCCGGATGTGCTCACGTTGACAGAACTCCTTCATGGCACCCTTTGACAGATTGGTACCATTGTCTGTTATAATGTTGTGTGGAAAGCCAAACCGTAAGATCACCTTTTTGATGAATTGAACCGCCGTGGTTGCGTCACACTTACTAACTGGCTCTGCCTCCACCCACTTCGTGAACTTATCAACTGCCACCAAAAGGTGGGTCTTCTTGTCCTTGGACCTCTTGAAAGGCCCAACCATATCCAGCCCCCAAGTTGCAAACGGCCAGGTGATTGGAATCATCCTCAATTCTTGAGCTGGTACATGAGCGCGCCTTGAGAATTTCTGACAGCCATCACATCTTTTGACCAAGTCCTCAGCATCAGCATGAGCTGTCAACCAATAGAAACCGTGATGAAACGCCTTGGCCACCAAAGATTTTGAACCGGCGTGGTGACCACAATCTCCTTCGTGGATCTCACGCAAAATTTCACGGCCTTCCTCAGGAGACACACAGCGTTGAAACGCCCCTGTCACACTGCAATGATGTAATTCTCCATTGATAATAGTCATGGACTTGGACCGCCGGGTTATCTGCCTGGCCAAAGTTTCATCCTCTGGTAACTCGCCCCGGTTTATATACGCCAGATATGGAACCGTCCAATCCGGGATAACATGAAGAGCCGCCATCAACTGGGCCTCTGGATCAGGAATAGCCAAATCCTCTTCACCAGGGAGCTTGACGGACGGATTATGCAAAACATCCAGGAAGACATTAGGTGGAACCGGTTCACGTTGGAAACCCAGGCGGCTTAAAGCGTCCGCCGCTTCATTCTTCTGCCGGTCCACATGATCCACCTGATAACCTTTAAAGTGGCATGCAACAATATCCACCTCACGACGATATGCTGCCATTGGTGGGTCCTTGGAATCCCAAGTGCCGGACACTTGTTGAGCCACCAGATCCGAGTCACCAAAGCACTTAACTCGTCTTAGGTTCATCTCCTTAGCCATCCGAAGACCATGGAGTAAAGCCTCATATTCAGCTGCATTGTTAGTGCAAGGGAACATTAAACGGAGAACATAACAAAACTTATCACCTCGTGGGGAAGTTAATACGACTCCAGCCCCCGAGCCCTCCAATTGCCTGGACCCATCAAAATGAATAGTCCAATAAGTATGATCCAGCTTCTCTTCTGGTGCTTGTAGTTCTGTCCAATAATTGATGAAATCCACAAGTGCCTGAGATTTGATCGCCGTTCGGGATATGTATTTCAACCCGTGAGGCCCGAGCTCTATAGCATACTTAGCAATCCGGCCAGTTGCTTCCCTGTTTTGGATTATATCCCCCAAAGGAGCGGCGCTGACCACCGTGATAGGATGACCTTGGAAATACTGCTTAAGCTTCCGGCTTGCCATGAAAACCCCATACACCAATTTTTGCCAATGCGGGTACCTCTGCTTGGACTCAATAAGCACCTCACTGATATAGTAAACCGACCGCTGAACCGGATATTCCTTTCCTGCCTCCTTGCGCTCCACCACAATAGCCACACTAACAGCTCGAGCATTAGCTGCCACATATAGCAACAATGGTTCTTTGTCCACTGGAGCAGCGAGAATCGGCGGATTAGCCAGCTGCCGCTTTCAGTCCTCAAATGCTTCATTAGCAGCGTCACTCCACACGAAGTTATCCGTTTTCTTCAGCATCTGATATAAAGGTATGGCCTTCTCGCCAAGGCGACTGACAAACCGGCTCAACGCGGCAATCCGGCCTGCCAGGCGTTGAACATCATTGATACACTTCGGTTTAGCCAAGGAGGTGATGGCTTTGATCTTTTCCGGATTAGCTTCAATGCCCCTATTAGACACTAAAAAGCCCAAGAGCTTGCCTGCTAGTACACCAAAGACACACTTGGCCAGATTAAGCATCATTTTATAAACCCGCGGGTTATCAAAGGTTTCCTTCAAGTCATCAATCAATGTCTCCTTCTTCCTTGACTTTACCACAATATCATCCACATAGGCGTGAACATTGCGGCCGATCTGTTTATGCAGACAATTCTGCACACACCGTTGATAAGTCGCCTGGGCACTCTTGAGCCCAAAGGGCATGGACACATAGCAGAAGGCTCCGAAGGGAGTTATGAAGGTTGTCTTCTCCTGGTCCTTAACTGCCATTTTGATCTAATGATAACCAGAATATGCATCCAAAAAGCTAAACGCTCGCAACCCGCCGTAGAATCAATAATTTGATCAATACGGGGAAGGGCAAAATGATCTGTTGGACAAGCTTTGTTGAGATTTGTGTAGTCCACACACATACGCCAAGTGCCATTCTTCTTAAGGACCAGCACCGGATTAGCCAACCACTCAGGATGGAATACTTCAAAGATAAATCCAGCCGCCAAGAGCCTGGCTACTTCTTCTCCAATAGCTTTGCGTCTTTCTTCATTGAACTGGCGGAGAAACTGCTTGACCGGTTTATACTTGGGATCAACATTGAGAGTGTGCTCAGCGAGTTCTTTCGGTACACCTGGCATGTCAGAAGGCTTCCATGCAAAGATGTCCCGATTCTCGCGGATGAACTCGATGAGCGCGCTTTCATATTTTGGATCCAAGTTAGCACTGATGCTAAACTGCTTGGACGAATCACCAGGCACGAAGTCAACAAGTTTATTCTCATCAGCCGATTTAAACTTCAGGGACGGATCATGCTCTGTAGTTGGTTTCTTTAATGAAGTCATATCTGCCGGATCAACATTGTCCTTGTAAAACTTCAACTCTTCCGTTGCACAAACCGACTCAGCATAAGCCGCATCACCTTCTTCACACTCCAAAGCAATCTTACGGCTCCCATGCACGGTTATAGTTCCCTTGTGACCCGGCATCTTGAGCTGCAGATAGACATAACAAGGTCGTGCCATAAACTTAACATAAGCTGGACGTCCAAATAGGGCATGATACGGGCTGCTGATTTTCACCACTTCAAAGGTCAAGGTTTCTGATCTCGAGTCATGCTCATCTCCAAAAGCCACCTCCAGAGCTATCTTACCAACAGGATATGCCGACTTACCAGGCACCACACCATAGAATACCGTATTGGACGGTTTAAGATTTTTATCTGTTAACCCCATGCGATGGAAAGTTTCATAATAAAGGATATTGATACTACTCCCTCCATCCATGAGTACCTTAGTGAACTTATAACCTCCCACCTGAGGTGCCACCACCAGAGCCAGATGACCCGGATTGTCAACCCGGGGCGGATGATCTTCTCTACTCCACACAATTGGCTGCTCGGACCAGCGCAAATAACGGGGCACCGCTGGTTCAACGGCATTCACCGCCCTTCTATGAAGCTTCTGATCACGCTTGTCCAAGCTAGTGGTGAAGACATGACATTGTCCGCTATTCAACTGCTTCGGGTTGCTCTGGTAACCCGACTGCTGCTGCTGCTGTTGATTGCCCTGATGATTATAGCCGCCTTGGTTACCCTGATTACCTTGATTGTTATGTCCGCCCTGATTACCGTGGAAGCCTGAACCGGAATTTCCTCCGCCATAACCCGGCCCATGAGAGCCGGGGCCCGAACCGCCTCCTGGTCCATGATCATACCGGAAAGAATCAGAATTTTTGAACTCTTGCATGATGTAACAATCTTTCCAGAGGTGTGTGGACGGTTCCTCCATCGTCCCATGCTTCGGACAGGGCTGGTTCAACAGATAAGACAAACGGTCCGGATTAGGATTTGGCCTTCCACCGCGCTGGGGCGGTTTACCCTTATGCCGCTGGCCCTTGTCGTGTGTATTAGTGTTAGCCACAAAGTCTAAACTGTGGTCCGCTTTACGCTTGCCGCCGTTTCCATGGCCCGCCGGGTTGTGGTGTTGCCCCTTGGCGTTGCCGCTCTTCTTTCCCTTCCCTGTCTTATCATCGTCAGACTCGGGATCCTTGGTACTATCAGAGTCGGCATACTTCACCAGTGCAGCCATGAGGGTTCCCATGTCATTACAATGATGTTTGAGCCGTCCCAACTTCAACTTCAGGGGTTCAAACCGGCAATTGCCTTCCAATGTTAAAACTGTGGTGTCAGCGTTAATGCGATCTGATGAATGCAAAATCTCCGAAACCCGGCGCACCCAATGGGTTGTTGATTCTCCTTTCTCCTGGACACAGGCAGCTAAGTCCACAATTGACATGGGTTGTTTGCATGTATCCTTGAAATTCTGAATAAACCGGACTCTCAACTCGGCCCATGACCTGATAGAATTAGCCAGTAAGCTCTTTAACCAAGTGCGGGCCGTCCCTTCTAGCATCATGGTGAAGTACTTCGCACAAGCCGCATCATCCACGTCCAGCATCTCCATGGCCATCTCATAGCTTTCGACCCATGTTTTAGGGGATAAATTGGCGGTGTAATTCGGCACCTTGCGCGGGCCCTTGAAATCCTTGGGCAGGCGCACATTGCACAGCGCTGGGACAAGACATGGCACTCCCAAGGAACTAGAGGTAACTCCTGGTTCCATTGATGTGGTTGGACGAACCGGAGTAAGCTGACGGGCTTCATGCTGCGCCGCTAACTCGGCCTCTCTGCGTGCTCGAGCCCGGTCCACCACCTCCTGAGCATCACCAGCACCACCCGCCGGTTTATTGCCACGGGGCGGATCATGGTTCTGCGCATTGCTTGACACTGCCGGTTCATCCATATGCCTGCTGTAACTCCGGCTTGGACGGGGAGTGGAATGAATCCGATCGCAACTATATGAATAGGCCTCCTGTTGAACCAAGGCTGTCTGAAGAAGCTCCTTAACCCGACGCGTCTCGACTGCTGCTGGAGAATCGCCTTCGATTGGGATGGCCGCCAGCCGTGAAGCGGCAGCGACAATGTTGTCCATCGGGTTAGAATAATGACCCGGTGGCGTGGGGACATGCGGTGCCACAATGTTGTTATGACGAGGCGGATCCACCAAACGTGGCTGAACCGGCACCCCTGCCCCCGGTGCCTCCGCCCGGTTTACCACCGGCGGATTACTGGTCCCCGCTCCTGGGGTGTTAAAGTGATTTCTAGCGTCATAAACTGGCGGCAGGCGAGATCGGTGCCTCCTCTTTAGGACTTCGTTCGACGTACTCTGATCCAGCATAATCCGGTAAGCTTGTGCATCCAAAGCAGCCCGCTCTGCGGCTATCCTGGTATCCTCAGCTGCTAAATCGGCTTTGGCCTGGGTGATCTGATCTTTCACCTTTCCGATTTCCGCATTGTGTGCATCCTGATCCGCCGAGTTAACCTCCGCATCAGTGTTGCCAACGCGTCAAACAAATCAGATAGAACCTGAGCTGGCGGTCGCACAGGGCCTCCTGCCCCGGCCGCTGCCGCCACTGCTGATCCGGAAATCATCGCCGCTGCGGTCGAAGAGTGGAGCGCCGGTTGCGTGCCGGCCATGAAGATCGCAACCCGGTTTGGCAGATCAAAGGGGTCCGGAATACTGTCGCCATCGGAACAGCCCTCAATCCGGCCATCTTGTAACTGATATAACGACTCGGTCTCTCCGGTCGATGACTCGTCACCGGAATAAACGACGGTCTCACCACCAGATTCCGATCTATCATGTGATTCCCCTCCATGGATAACTCCCACGAAGGCACGCTTCATGACAGGCTTGACCCGGGCAGATCTCGCACGCTGAGCCGTTTCGACGAGGTCGGTGCAGATGTCCGGCTCAGGGCCTGGTTCACCGATCTTGCCAATGAAAACATGTATGCCACCAAAGGGGACCCGGTACCCGTACTCGATTTAGCCGGCCTCGGGGCCCCAGCCTGCATCGTCGATGTAGAGTTTGCCGCGACGACTCTTGGTCATCCAGCCCACAGCGTAACCCTTGAGTCCTTCGAAGTTGCCCTCCAAGAACTTGAAACCATCATGCGATAGCCCCACGGTGGGCGCCAACTGTCGTGGTTTTGTCACGGCAGATGTCCTAGAGAAAGGACTTAGTCGTGGAGCCATCACTACGGGTTAGCTTAAAGGGGTTAAAGCGGACAAGGGACGCAAGAGAGTTTTATACTAGTTCGGCCCCTTACGATGAAGGTAAAAGCCTACGCCCAGTTGTGATGGAATTGATTGGGTTTCGACGACCAGGGAGCGAATACGCTTTGCCTGAGTCTCGAGTTGTTTCCTGTTGTCCCTGAACCGCCGCCGGGTCGTCCCCTTATATACATGGGTTGATGCCCGCCGGTTTACAGAATCCTGAGGCCGGCTCATAATCGTGTCCAGCCAGGTCTCTGCTACCTCTATCTTACAACACAGGTTTACATATCAATGCCGGTTTGTGTCTACATGCCTTAAACCGGCTTTGGGCCCTGGGCCTTCATGAAGCGTCACCGTCTGTCTTCATGGGCTTCAGATACAGATGAACTACTTATGGGGTTAACCCGGCCTATCCTGGTTGGTTTACACCCAGTGGTAATACCCCCAACAGTTTTGTTTGGCCAACTTGATCTATTTATCTTGCAATGGGAAGAGGTGCCCGGTGGTGGGTTCGATCTTACGGTGCTCGATCCTAGTGACAAAGGGAAACAACACGTATGTATCGTTGCTACTAAGGATAAAAAGACGAGATCTATATCCGCCGCCATATAGATAAACGGATCTTGTCTACATCATGTCATCGTTCTTATTGCATTACTCCGTTTTTCCATGAATTTAATACACTAGATGCATGCTGGATAGTGGTCGATGTGTGGAGTAATAGTAGTAGATGCAGGCAGGAGTTGGTCTACTAATCTTGGACGTGATGCCTATGTAATGATCATTGCCTGGATATCGTCATAATTATTTTAAGTTCTATCAATTGCCCACAGTAATTTGTTTACCCACCGTTTGCTATTTTTCTCAAGAGAGGCCACTAGTGAAACCTACGGCCCCCAGGTCTTCTTTCTCATATATTTGACTTGCGGTCTACTTTTCCTTTGCATTTTTATTCAGATCTATTAAACCAAAAAAATACAAAAATACCTTGCTGCGTTTTATCTTTATTTATTTTATTTGGCGTTCGATCTATCAATCTACTACAATTCATCTCACGTACACTTGCCTATCTTGAGGCGCTGTACCCGGAAGGGATTGACAACCCCTTTAACTCGTCGGGTTGCGAGGTGCTGTTGTTTGTGTGCAGGTGATGTTTACGTTGTGTTGCTTGGTTCTCCTACTGGTTTGATACCTTGGTTTCATAACTTAGGGAAATACCTTCCTTCATTGTGCTACATCATCCCTCCCTCTCCGGGGAAATACCGACGTAGTTCCAGCTACCGTCAAAGATCAAGGTGTCAAGCCGGTGACGATGGAGATCATGACGGTGCTTTGGAGGTGGAGATCAAAGGCACAGATGATGATGGCCATATCATGTCACATATTATGATTGCATGTGATCTTTATCTTTTATGCATCTTATTTTGCTTAGTATGATGGTAGCATTATAAGATGATCCCTCACTAAATTTCAAGGTATAAGTGTTCTCCCTGAGTATGCAGCGTTGCTACAGTTCATCATGCCCAGACACCACGTGATGATCGGGTGTGATAAGCTCTACGTTCACATACAACGGGTGCAAGCCAGTTTTGCACATGCAGAATACTCGGGTTAAACTTGATGAACCTAGCATATGCAGATATGGCCTCAGAACACTGGAGACCGAAAGGTCGAACGTGAATCATATAGTAGATATGATCAACATAGAGATGTTCACCATTGAAGACTACTCCATCTCACGTGATTATCGGACATGGTTTAGTTGATTTGGATCACATATCATTTAGATGACTTGAGGGATGTCTATCTAAGTGGGAGTTCTTAAGTAATATGATTAATTGAACTTAATTTATCATGAACTTAGTCCTGATAGTATTTGCATATCTATGTTGTAGATCAATAGCTTGCAATGTAGCTCCCCATTTATTTTTGATATGTTCCTAGAGAAAAATAAGTTGAAAGACGATAGTAGGAATGATGCGGACTAGGTCCGTGATCTGAGGATTATCCTCATTGCTGCACGGAAGAATTATGTCCTTGACGCACCGCTAGGTGACGGACCTATTGCACAGTAGATGCAGACGTTATGAACGTTTAGCAAGCTCGGTATGATGACTACTTGATAGTTTAGTGTGCCATGCTTTACGCCTTAGAACCGAGACTTCAAAATGTTTTGAACACCACCGAGCATATGAGATGTTCCAAGAGTTGAAATTGGTATTTCAGACTCATTCCCGTGTCGAGAGGTAGGAGACCTCTGACAAGTACTTTGCCTACAAGATGGAGGAGAATAGCTCAACTAGTGAGCATGTGCTCAGAATGTCTGAGTACTACAATCGCTTGAATCAAGTGGGAGTTGATCTTCCAGATAAGATAGTGATTGACAGAGTTCTCTAGTCACTATCACCAAGTTACTGGAACTTCGTGATGAACTATAATATGCAAGGGATGACGAAAACAATTCATGAGCTCTTCGCAATGCTAATACCACTAGTTTCAAGAAAAGGGGCAAAGGAAAAGAAAGGGAACTTCAAGAAAGAATGGCAAGCAAAGTTGCCACTCCCGTGAAGAAACCCAAAACTAGACCTAAGCCTGAAACTGAGTGCTTCTACTGCAAAGGGAATGGTCACTGGAAGCGGAACTACCCCAAATACTTGGCGGATAAGAAGGATGGCAAAGTGAACAAAGGTATATTTGATATACATGTTATTGATGTGTACTTTACTAGTGTTCATAGTAACCCCAGGGTATTTGATACCGGTTCAGTTGCTAAGATTAGTAACTCAAAACCGGAGTTGCAAAATGAACAGAGACTAGTTAAGGGCGAGGTGACGATGTGTGTTGGAAGTGATTCCAAGGTTGATAAGATCACCATCGCATGCTCCCTCTACCTTCGGGATTAGTATTGGACCTAAATAAATGTTATTTGGTGCCAGCGTTGAGCATGAACATTATATTTGGATCTTGTTTAATGCGAGACGGTTATTCATTTAAATCAGAGAATAATGGTTGTTATATTTATATGAGTAATATCTTTTATGATCATGCACCCTTGATGAGTGGTCTATTTTTGTTGAATCTCGATTGTAGTGATACACATATTCATAATATTGAAGCCAAAAGATGCAAAGTTAATAATGATAGTGCAACTTATTTGTGGCACTGCCGTTTAGGTCATATTGGTGTAAAGCGCATGAAGAAACTCCATGCTGATGGGCTTTTGGAATCACTTGATGCTTGCGAACCATGCCTCATGGGGAAGATGACTAAGACTTCGTTCTCCGGAACAATGGAGCGAGCAACTGACTTATTGGAAATAATACATACTGATGTATGCGGTCTGATGAGTGTTGAGGCTCGCGATGGGTATCGTTATTTTCTGACCTTCATATATGATTTGAGTAGATATGGGTATATCTACTTAATGAAACATAAGTCTGAAACATTTGAAAAGTTCAAAGAATTTCATAGTGAAGTGGAAAATCATTGTAACAAGAAAATAAAGTTTCTATGATATGATCATGGAAGTGAATATTTGAGTTATGAGTTTGGTCTTCATTTGAAACAATGCGGAATAGTTTCGCAACTCACACCACCTGGAACACCACAGCGTAATGGTGTGTCCGAACATTGTAACCGCACTTTATTAGATATGGTGCGATCTATGATGTCCCTTACCGATTTACCGCTATTGTTTTGGGGTCATGCTTTAGAGACGGCTCCATTCACATTAAATAGGGCACCATCTAATCCATTGAGACGACACCATATGAACTATGGACTAGCAAGAAACCTAAGTTGTCGTTTCTTAAAGTTTGGGGCTGCGATGCTTATGTGAAAAAGCTTCAACCTGATAAGCTCGAAGCCAAATCGGAGAAATGCGTCTTCATAGGATACCCAAAGGAAACTCTTGGGTACACCTTCTATCACAGATCCGAAGGCAAGACATTTGTTGCTAAAAATGGATCCTTTCTAGAGAAGGTGTTTCTCTCGAAAGAAGTGAGTGGGAGGAAAGTAGGACTTGATGAGGTAGTTGTACCTTCTCTCGAATTGGAAAATGGTTCATAACAGAAATCAGTTCCAGTGATTCCTACACCAATTAGTGAGGAAGTTAATGATGATGATCATGAAACTTCAGATCAAGTTACTACCCAACCTCGTAAGTCAACCAGAGTACAGTACGTACCAGAGTAGTATGGTAATCCTGTTCTGGAAGTCATGTTACTAGACCATGACGAACCTACGAACTATGAGGAAGCGATGATGAGCCCAGATTCCGCAAAATGGCTTGAGGCCATGAAATTTGAGATGGGATCCATGTATGAGAACAAAGTGTGGACTTTGGTTGACTTACCCGATGAGCTGCAAGCCATAGAGAATAAATGGATCTTCAAGAAGAAGACTGACACTGACGGTAATGTTACTGTCTACAAAGCTCAACTTGTTGCAAAAAGGTTTTTTGACAAGTTCAAAGGTGTTGACTACAATGAGATTTTCTCACTCGCATCGATGCTTAAGTCTGTCCGAATCATGTTAGCAATTGCCGCATTTGATGAAATCTGGCAAATGGATGTCAAAACTGCATTTCTTAATGGATTTATTAAAGAAGAGTTGTATATGATGCAACCAGAAGGCTGTGTCGATCCTAAAGCAGCTATATACTCCGCTTCACACGTAGATTCCAAAAGTCCATCAGCATGGAGTTTCTTCATGCACTTTACACCAATATGACCTAGACGGCAGTGCCACAAATAAGTCGCACTATCATTATTAAACTTATATCTTTTGGCTTCAATACTATGAATATGTGTATCAATACTATTGAGATTCAATAAAAATAGACCACTCATCAAGGGTGCATGACCATAAAAGATATTACTCATATAAATAGAACAACCATTATTCTCTGATTTAAATGAATAACTGTCTCGCATCAACAAGATCCAGATATGATGTTCATGATTAACGCTGGCACCAAATAACAATTATTCTGGTCTAAAACTAGTCCCGAAGGTAGATGTAGAGGTAGCGTGCTGACGGCGATCACATCAACTTTGGAACAATTTTCCACGTGCATCGTCACCTCGTCCTTAGCCAATCTTCGCTTAATTTGTAGCCCCTTTCACTTTGCCATCCTTCTTATCCGCCAAATACTTGGGGCAGTTCCGCTTCAAGTGACCAGTCCCTTTGAAGTAGAAGCACTCAGTCTCAGGCTTAGGTCCAGACTTGGGCTTCTTCACTTGAGCAGCAACTTGCTTGTCGTTCTTCTTGAAGTTCCCCTTCTTCCCTTTACCTTTTTTCATGAAACTAGTGGTCTTGTTAACCATCAACACTTGATGCTCCTTCTTGATTTCTACCTCCGCAGCCTTTAGCATCGCGAAGAGCTCAGGAATTTTCTTATCCATCCCTTGCATATTATAGTTCATCACGAAGCTTTTGTAGCTTGGTGGCAGTGATTGAAGAACTCTGTCAATGACACTATCAACCAGAAGATTTACTCCCAGTTGAGTCAAGTGATTGTCGTACCCAGACATTTTGAGTATATGTTCACTGACAGAACTATTCTCCTCCATTTTGCAGCTGTAGAACTTATTGGAGACTTCATATCTCTCAATCCGGGCATTTGCTTGAAATATTCACTTCAACTCCTGGAACATCTCATATGCTCCATGACGTTCAAAACATCATTGAAGTCCCGGTTCTAAGCCGTAAAGCATGGCACACTAAACTATCGAGTAGTCCTCAGCTTTGCTCTGCCAGGCATTCATAACGTCTGGCGTTGCTCCTGCAGCGGGTCTTGCACCTAGTGGTGCTTCCAGGACGTAATTCTTCTGTGCAGCATTGAGGATAATCCTCAAGTTACGGACCCAGTCCGTGTAGTTGCTACCATCTTTCAACTTAGCTTTCGCTAGGAATGCATTAAAATTCAAAGGAACAGAAGCACGGGCCATTGATCTACAACAACATAGACATGCAAAATACTATCAGGTACTAAGTTCATGATAAATTAAAGTTCAATTAATCATATTACTTAAGAACTCCCACTTTGATAGACATCCCTCTAATCATCTAAGTGATCACGTGATCCATATCAACTAAACCATGTCCGATCATCACGTGAGATGGAGTAGTTTTCAATGGTGAACATCACTATGTTGATCATATCTACTATATGATTCACGCTCGACCTTTAGGTCTTAGTGTTCTGAGGCCATATCTGAATATGCTAGGCTCGTCAAGTTCAACCCGAGTATTCTGCGTGTGCAAAAACTGGCTTGCACCCGTTGTATGTGAACATAGAGCTTACCACACCCGATCATCACGTGGTGTCTCGGCACGACGAACTGTAGCAACGGTGCATACTCAGGGAGAACACTTATACCTTGAAATTTATTGAGAGATCATCTTATAATGCTACCGCTGTACTAAGCAAAATAAGATGCATAAAGGATAAACACCACATGCAATCAAATAAGTGATATGATATGGCCAGCATCATCTTGTGCCTTTGATCTCCATCTCCAAAGCACCGTCATGATCACTATCATCACCGGCTTGACACCTTGATCTCCATCGTAGCATCGTTGTCGTCTCGCCAACTATTGCTTCTACGACTATCGCTACCGCTTAGTGATAAAGTAAAGCAATTACATGGCGATTGCATTTCATACAATAAAGCGACAACCATATGGCTCCTCCAGTTGCCGATAACTGTTACAAAACATGATCATCTCATACAACAATTTATATATCATCACATCTTGACCATATCACATCACAGCAAGCCCTGCAAAAAAAAGTTAGACGTCCTCTACTTTGTTGTTGCAAGTTTTACGTGGCTGCTACGGGCTTCTAGCAAGAACCGTTCTTACCTACGCATCAAAACCACAACGGTTTTTCGTCAAGTGTGCTGTTTTAACCTTCAACAAGGACCGGGCGTAGTCAAACTCGATTCAACTAAAGCTGGAGAAACAGACACCCACTAGCCACCTGTGTGCGAAGCACGTCGGTAGAACCAGTCTCATGAACGCGATCATGTAATGTCGGTCTGGGCCGCTTCATCCAACAATACCGACGAATCAAAGTAAGACATGTTGGTAAGCAGTATGACCATTATCGCCCACAACTCATTGTGTTCAACTCGTGCATATAACATCTACGCATAGACCTGGCTCGGATGCCACTGTTGGGGAACGTAGTATTTCAAAAAAATGCCTACGATCACGCAAGATCTATCTAGGAGAAGCATAGCAACGAGTGGGGAGAGTGTGTCCACGTACCCTCATAGACCGAAAGCGGAAGCGTTTAGTAACGCAGTTGATGTAGTCGAATGTCTTCGCGATCCAACCGATCCAAGTACCGAACGTACGGCACCTCCGCGATCTGCACACGTTCAGCTCAGTGACGTCCCTCAAACTCTTGATCCAATTGAGGCGAAGGGAGATTTTCGTCAGCACGACGGCGTGGTGATAGTGATGATGAAGTTACCGGCGCAGGGCTTCGCCTAAGCACTACGACGATATGACCGAGATGCGTAACTGTGGAGGGGGGCACCGCACACGGCTAAAAGATCAACTTGTGTGTTCTAGGGTGCCCCCTCCCCACGTATGTAAAGGAGGGAGGAGGGGAGGGCCGGCCGGCCGGCCTCTAGGGCGCGCCTCAAGAGGGGAGTCCTACTAGGACTCCTAGTCCTAGTAGGATTCCACCAAAAGGGAGAGAGGGGGGAGGAAGGAGAGGGGGAGAGGGAGAAGGAAAGGGGGGCGCCCTGGCTGCCCTCCTCTCTCTCCAATAAGGCCCATGGTGCCCCATTAGTTCCCCGGGGGGTTCCAGTAACCCCTCCGGCACTCTGGTTTTACCCGTAACTATCTGGAACACTTCCGGTGTCCGAATAACACGGTCCAATATATCAATCTTTATGTCTCAACCATTTCGAGACTCCTCGTCATGTCCGTGATCTCATCCGGGACTCCAAACAACCTTCGGTCATCAAATCACATAAACTCATAATACGAATCGTCATCGAACGTTAAGCGTGCGGACCCTACGGGTTCGAGAACTATGTAGACATGACCGAGACACATCTCCGGTCAATAACCAATAGCGGAACCTGCATGCTCATATTGGCTCCTACATATTCTACGAAGATCTTTATCGGTCAAACCGCATAACAACATATGTTGTTCCCTTTGTCATCAGTATGTTACTTGCCTAAGATTCGATCGTCGGTATCATCATACCTAGTTCAATCTCGTTACCGGCAAGTCTCTTTACTCGTTCCATAATGCATCATCTTGCAACTAAATCATTAGTCACATTACTTGCAAGGCTTATAGTGATGATCATTACCGAGAGGGCCCAGAGATACCTCTCCAACACTTGGAGTGACAAATCCTAATATCGATCTATGCCAACTCTACAAACACCATCAGAGACACCTGTAGAGAATCTTTATAATCAACCGGTTATGTTGTGACGTTTGATAGCACACTAAGTGTTCCTCTAGTATTAGGGAGTTGCATAATCTCATAGTCATAGGAACATGTATAAGTCATGAAGAAAGCAATAGCAATAAACTAAACGATCATAGTGCTAAGCTAACGGATGGGTCTTGTCCATCACATCATTCTCTAATGATGTGATCCCGTTCATCAAATGACAACACATGTCTATGGCTAGGAAACTTAACCATCTTTGATTAATGAGCTAGTCAAGTAGAGGCATACTAGGGACACTTTGTTTGTCTATGTATTCACACATGTACTAAGTTTCTGGTTAATACAATTCTAGCATGAATAATAAACATTTATCAATGATATAAAGAAATATAAATAACAACTTTATTATTGCCTCTAGGGTATATTTCCTTCACTAACAAAGTGTGCAAGCTCCAGTGATCCATTTATGGACTGGTGCGAGCATCTCAGAGTTGGAATATCGCTTTGATGAGTTAATCAAAGCATATAGTTTTATACAGATTTGTGGTGAAGCCTGTATTTACAAGAAAGTGAGTGGGAGCACTACAGCCTTTCTGATAAGTATATGTGAATGACATATTGTTGATCGGAAATGATGTAGAATTTTCTGGAAAGCATAAAGGAGTGTTTGAAAGGAGTTTTTTTCAAAGATAGACCTCAGTGAAGCTACTTACATATTAGGCATCAAGATCTATAAAGATAGATCAAGACGCTTGATAAGACTTTCGATGAGTACATACCTCGATAAGATTTTGAAGGAGTTCAAAATGGATCAGTCAAAGAAGGAGTTCTTGCCTGAGTTGTAAGGTATGAAGTTGAGTAAAACTCGAAACCCAACCACGTCAGAAGATAGAGGGAGAATGAAAGTCATTCCCTATGCCTCAGCCATAGGTTCTATAAAGTATGCCATGCTGTATACCGGATCTATTGTGTAACTTGCCATGAGTTTGGTAAAGGGGTACAATAGTGATCCAGGAGAAGATCACTGAACAGCGTTCAAAATTATCCTTAGAGGAATAAAGAAATATTTCTTGATTATGGGGGTGATAAAGAGTTCATCGTAAAGAGTTACGTTGATGCAAGCTTTAACACCGATCTGGATGACTCTGAGTCTAAATCTGGATACATATTGAAAGTGGGAGCAATTAGCTAGAGTAACTCCATGCAGAGCATTGTAGACATAGAAATTTGCAAAATACATATGGATCTGAATGTGGCAGACCCGTTGACTAAACTTCTCTCACAAGCAAAACATGATCACGCCTTAGTACTCTTTGGGTGTTAATCACATGGCGATGTGAACTAAATTATTGACTCTAGTAAACCCTTTGGGTGTTTGATACGTCTCCAACGTATCTATAATTTTTGATTGCTCCATGCTATTATATATTCTATTTTGGATGTTTAATGGGCTTATTTATACACTTTTATACTATTTTTGGGACTAACCTATTAACCCAAGGCCCAGTGCAAATTGCTGTTTTTTTGCCTATTTCAGTGTTTCGCAGAAAAAGAATATCAAACGGAGTCCAAACGGAATGGAACCTCCGGGAGCGTGATTTTTGGAACAACGTGATCCAGAGGACTTGGAGTGGACGTCAAGCAATCAACGAGGAGGCCATGAGGCAGGGGGCGCGCCTACCGCCCCTGGGCGCGCCTCCACCCTTGTGGGCCCCTCGTGGCTCCATCGACCTACTTCTTCCTCCTATATATACCTACGTACCCCGAAACCATCGAGGAGCACCACGAAAACCTAATTCCACCGCCGCAACCTTCTGTACCCGTGAGATCCCATCTTGGGGCCTTTTCTGGAGCTCTACCGGAGGGGGCATCGATCACAGAGGCCTTCTACATCAACACCATAGCCTCTCCGATGATGTGTGAGTAGTTTACAACAGACCTTCGGGTCCATAGTTATTAGCTAGATGGTTTCTTCTCTCTCTTTGGATCTCAATACAAAGTTCTCCTCGATCTTCTTGGAGATCTATTCGATGTAACTCTTTTTTCGGTGTGTTTGTCGAGATCCGATGAATTGTGGGTTTATGATCAAGATTATCTATGAACAATATTTGAATCTTCTCTGAATTCTTTTATGTATGATTGCTTATCTTTGCAAGTCTCTTCGAATTATCAGTTTGGTTTGGCCTACTAGATTGATCTTTCTTGCAATGGGAGAAGTGCTTAGCTTTGGGTTCAATCATGCGGTGCTCGATCCCAGTGACAGTAGGGGAAACGACATGTATTGTATTGTTGCCATCGAGGATAAAAAGATGGGGTTTATATCATATTGCATGAGTTTATCCGTCTACATCATGTCATCTTACCTAATACGTTACTCTGTTCTTATGAACTTAATACTCTAGATGCATGCTGGATAGCGGTCGATGTGTGGAGTAATAGTAGTAGATGCAGGCAGGAGTCGGTCTACTTGTCGCGGACGTTATGCCTATAGAAATGATCATGCCTAGATATTCTCATAATTATGCAGTTTTCTATAAATTTCTCAACAGTAATTTGTTCACCCACCGTAATACTTATGCTATCTTGAGAGAAGCCACTAGTGAAACCTATGGCCCCCGGGTCTATTTTCCATCATATAAGTTTCCAATCTATTTTTACTTTGCAATCTTTACTTTTAATCTTTATCATAAAAATACCAAAAATATTATCATCTCTATCAGATCTCACTTTTGCAAGTGGTCGTGAAGGGATTGACAACCCCTTTATCACATTGGTTGGAAGGTTCTTATTTGTTTGTGTAGGTACGAGGGACTTGCGTGTGGCCTCCTACTGGATTGATACCTTGGTTCTCAAAAACTAATGGAAATACTTACGCTACTTTGCTGCATCACCCTTTCCTCTTCAAGGGAAAACCAACGCAGTGCTCAAGAGGTAGCAAGAAGGATTTCTGGCGCCGTTGCCGGGGAGGTGTGCACCAAGTCAAGTCAAGATTTGGTTTCCCGTCAACGAGCCATTTCTGGCGCCGTTGCCGGGGAGTCTACGCACAAGTCAAGACATACCAAGTACCCATCACAAACTCTTATCCCTCGCATTACATTATTTGCCATTTGCCTCTCGTTTTCCTCTCCCCCACTTCACCTTTGCCATTTTATTCGCCTTTTCTTCGCCCTCCTTCTGTTCGATCTTGTGTTACCATGTACCTTCTTTTTGCTTGCATCTTCGCTTGCTAAAAGTTTATGGATCCTCATCCACTTGCTAATCTCTTTAAGAGATCCAATTATGATGAACCTATTGCTAGTGAGTTGAGTGCACTATATTATCTTTATGAGGTTTTGCTTGAAATTCGTGAATCTGAAAATTGTGATGAAGTACTTTATGAAGTGATTCACGATAGATCTTTGAATACAAAGCATGATTGCAATGATTTTACTATAAATTCTCTTGATGTAAATTGTGCTAATAATATGCAAAACCCTAAGCTTGGGGATGCTAGTTTTGGTATGTCTACTACTTGTTGCAATGATCATGATTGGGGTGATTCTTCTTATGATCTTGAAAATTTATTTAAGCCCCATGATGAATACGATATTGATAATAGTGTTTGCAATAAAATTTAAAGTGGGTTTGGAAGAGTGTCAACTTTAGATCCCACATATTTGGAGAATGTTCAATCTTATGGTATTTTTGATAAAAGTGGGTTTGGAGAGGTCATGACTTTAGTTAATGTTAATCCCACTATTTTGGAAGAGTGTCAACTTTGCATACATGTGGACCGTGTTAAGAATATGTTTCGTGATAGCTATATTGTTCAATTTGCTTATGATCCTACATGTAATTATTATGAGAGAAGAAAATATGGTTGTAGAAATTTTCATGTTACTAAATTACCTCTCGTTATGTTGAGATTGCTATTGTTTCTTTCCGCTTCCTTGCATATGCTAGTTTTTGCTTGCTTTGATAATTTGTTTGACTATAAGATGCCTATGCATAGGAAGTATGTTAGACTTAGATGTGTTTGTCACGTATTTTATGATGCTCGTGCCTATTCTTTGTGCTTCAATTCTTGTCTTTCATCTGAGCATCATTGAAATCTCTATGCCTAGCTAGGGGCATTAAACGATAGCGCTTGTTGGGAGGCAACCCAATTTTATTTTATTTTTTTGCTTTTTGGTTCTGTTTAGGAATAAATAATCCATCTAGCTTCTGTTTAGATGTGTTTTTGTGTTTTAGTTAGTGTTTGTACCAAGTAGAACCTTTGGGAAGACTTGGGGAAAGTCTTTGCGATCTTGCTGTAAAAAACAGAAACTTTAGCGCTCACAAGATTAGTTACAACTTTTTACTGGAGAGTGATATTTAGTTGATTCTTTTTGCAGATGATTAAAAGATAAATTCCTCACGTCCAGAAATTTATTTTAGAATTTCTGGAGTTCTAGAAGTTTGCGTTAGTTACAGATTACTACAGACTGTTCTGTTTTTGACAGATTCTGTTTTTCGTGTGTTGTTTGCTTATTTTGATGAATCTATGGCTAGTAATGGAGCTTATGAACCATAGAAAAGTTGGAATACAGTAGGTTTAACACCAATATAAATATAGAATGATTTCATTACAGTACCTTGAAGTGGTGTTTTGTTTTCTTTCGCTCACCGAGCTCACGAGGTTTTCTCTTAAGTTTCGTGTTGTGAAGTTTTCAAGTTTTGGGTAAAGATTTGATGGATTATGGAACAAGGAGTGGCAAGAGCCTAAGCTTGGGATGCCCAAGGCACCCCAAGGTAAAATCTAAGGACACCAAAAAGCCTAAGCTTGGGATGCCCCGGAAGGCATCCCCTCTTTTGTCTTCGTCCATCGGTAACTTTACTTGGAGCTATATTTTTATTCACCACATGATATGTGTTTTGCTTGGTGTCGGTATCAAAACCGGCGGATCTCGGGTAGGAGGTCCTGAGCTGTGCGTCTAGGATCGATGGTAACAGGAGACAGGGGACACGATGTTTACCCAGGTTCGGGCCCTCTCTATGGAGGTAATACCCTACTTCCTGCTTGATTGATCTTGATGAATATGAGTATTACAAGAGTTGATCTACCATGAGATCGTAAGGGCTAAACCCTAGAAGTCTAGCCTATATGACTATGGTAATGTGTGTGTCCTTTCCGGACTAACCCCTCCGGTTTATATAGACACCGGGGGGATCTATGGTTTACATAGAGTCGGTTACATAAGAAGGAATCTTCGGTCGCCAAGCTTGCCTTCCACGCCAAGTAGAATCCAATACGGACACGGGTACAGTCTTCGGCCTTCATGTCTTCGCAGCCCATCAGTCCGGCCCATGGATAACAGGCCGGACGCCCGAGGACCCCTTAGTCCAGGACTCCCTCAGTAGCCTCTAAACCTGGCTTCAATGACGAGGAGTCCGGTGCGCAGATTGTCTCTGGCATTGCAAGGCGGGTTCCCCTTTCCGAACTCCAAGATAGTCTTCGGATGCGGTAACAGTATCCGGACCTGCCACATACACACCATACATAACCGCAGAGAGAATATATATTTTCACACGAGTTCTATCCGCTGATAGCTTTTTAATAACACAGTCGTCACGTCTGTCCGGTCATAATTTCGAACCGTTTTTCGTCTGCCGCTCCACGTTTTGTGATGCGGTTGCCATCGGCATGTCTTGTCAAAGCAGAGATTGTGTCCCCTTATCGCGGGATTCTCATCAATGCAGGCATGGGTAACCCAACCGTGCCGTTTATACAGCCCTTGGGAATAGGCGAGTTTTTAGGGCGAGTGGAGGGCACTTGATATTCGCGGCCTTTATAAGGGGATAAGGATTATCTTCCTTCACCCACACCCTTTCTCTCCTTCAGTCCTTCCGTCCTTGAGCTCCAGCGCCCAAACTTTAGCTTTTCCTCGTTTGAGAAGGCACTCCAAACATGTCCGGATCTGGAGCTGGAGGCAAGTGGATTGCCTCCTCCGTCAAGAAGAAGGACATCACGAAGCTCCGGGAGGCCGGATACTTAGCCAAGGAGATTGCTCACCGACTCTCGAAGAAAGATCAAATCGTCCCTACCCCCGAGCCCCATTAGAGGGTTGTGTTTCTCACACACTTTGTCCGCGGGCTGGGATTCCCTCTTCATCCATTTGTCCGCGGATTGATGTTTTACTATGGGTTGGACTTCCACGATCTGGCCCCCAATTTTATCCTCAATATCTCGGCATTTATCGTCGTGTGCGAGGCCTTTCTCCGCATCCCACCTCACTTCGGCCTCTGGCTGAAGACCTTCAATGTGAAACCGAAGGTGGTGAGCGATCAAAGGGCAGAGTGCGAAGGCGCTATGGTGGGCAAGATGCCCAATGTCACCTGGCCCGAAGGCTCCTTTGCAGAGACGGTGAAGGGATGGCAGTCGGGGTGGTTTTACATCACTGAGCCGCGTGACACCGATTGGGTAGCGGCCCCCGAATTCTGATCCGAAGTTCCGATGCGGCTCACTTCCTGGCAAGAGAAGGGCCTGACCTGGGGATCTTCGAACGAGATAACTGGGCTCCAGACATGCATCCAGAACATGATAACCAAGAAGATCAAGCTTGTCAATGTGATCCTGGTTATGCTCATTCGCCGGATCCTTCCATGCCAACGTCGGGCTTGCTATTTATGGGAGTATGACCCAGCCAAGCAGCAGACGCTAATAGAGCTCTTCGGCGCGATGCACGAAGGTATCTGGAAAGCGCTCTTCAAGGCCGGCGAGACGCCACCACCCACGACTGAAGATCGCGGGCTTAGCTTAAAGCGCCGGGCCAATCCGGTAAGTCTTTTAATGTTTTCAAGGTATACCCTTCACCGGCATATTTTGAGGATGGTTTCTAAGCTCCCCTACCCACCTTGCCAGGCCTGGATCGAGGTGGCGGGGCAGATTAACTGTCCAGCTCCGCCTCCCGAGGAGCAAGAATTCCCACTTCTGACGAAGATGTTGTTTCCGGCGCCTTATGACGTGCCGGAGAAGAAGGCCAAGAAAGCGGCCAAGGGGACCAGGAGTGGTCTTCGTCGGAAAGGAGCTTCGGACGTGATGTCCGAAGACGAGACTCACTCTTCGTCCGCTGAAGACGACGACAAAGAGGAGGAAGAAGAAGATGACTCCCCACCTGAAGCGGGGAGGAAGAAGAGGGTGGCCTCCAAGAACCTGGAGGCGAAGGCGCCCAAAAGGGGAAAAGGCTCCCCAGCGGATAACTCCGCGTGGGATGTCGATAGCAGTCCGGAGCGGCCTTCCCGGGCCAAGCCTCTGGCTAAATCATAAGTATCAAAAATCCTTACGCACACCCGAACGTCCATCCTTTCTGCCTTGCAATGTTTGAACCGTGTTATTGCAGTCCGGCTCAGGACGGCTCTCCGCTATCTTCATCTGAAGGTTCGCTGGACCCAAAGGAGTGGGCCAGCATGTCGCCGCCGCCCGCTTACTCCCCCTCGGCCAAGGGTGACGGTGAGGAGGCGTCTCGAAGGGCCTCCTTGGACCGGGGGAAGACTCCGGAGATCGTCAGGGCGGCGCCCCAGGATGAATCCCGGACCGCCGGGTACATGGGGGAAAAGCCCCTACAGAGGCGGACGGTGCGGGCCGAGTTCTATTCGACCCTCAGCCGGATTCTATTCCGGAGACCTATACGGCTCCGGAATCCGGAGAACGGCCCTTCCCAAAAGGAGGGGGCGTGCTACCAGTGTCCTCTGTCCAACCAGAGGGGCCGGATCATCTACTGGAAGCGCTGCAAGGCGCCTCCATCGTGGATGAGCACTGTGCCCATATGGGTACGGTGGTCAAAAGGGTTTGGTCCATCAAAAACAGGCTGACCGAAGCCTGTGCTAGCCTTTTAGTAGGCTTTTGAGGTGAGCACATGATTGTGAGAAGAATATCACAGCGTAGACAGTAGCCCCTAATGCTCTGTTCGGTGTCCGGAAAGAAAAGCCGAACAGAGGATCAAAATTAATTTTCGCAGGAGCCTAACATTAGGTGTCTATGTGAATAAGCAGGCCTCGTTTCGGGCTGCTACTGCACAAACTGCGGAGGTCTCTGGACTGAAGCAGAAACTGGAGCGGGCCGAGGGAGAGCTCGGCCGCGTGAAGAAGAGTTGGAGGATAGCGAAGGTATGCAGTAACCTGCGTGTATGTTGAAGGTAAATTGTTCAAGCTGACTAAAGTGTCATGAACTTTATTAGGGGCCACGACCAAGGTTGCGGCCCTCAAAAAGGCGTTAGCCGAGGCAGAGGATAAAGCGGCCAAGGAGCGCGCCGCGCGCGAGAAGCACGAGGCCCGGGTGGGCGAGGCGCAGCAACAGCTCCAGGGCGCAATCGAGAGATTTGAGTCCTTGGAGCGCGATTGTAAGGCGCAAGAGTCTGAACTGGCGAAGGTCCGCCAGAGCGCACAGGATGCACGGGCCGAAGCCTAGAACGCCCTCCAGGAAATTCAGGCGGCCAAGGAGATTGCGGCAGCTAAGTCTTTCACCGTGCCAAGCAAGTATATAAAGAAACATTCCTTGTACTTATCCAAATTTGGGTTTTCCAGGGGCGTTTATGGATCTGCCGCGCAGCGTATCAGATGCTGCTGAGTATTATAGAGCCGAAGAAGGGTTGTCCATGGAGAAGCTGTTCTGGTCCCAATATCTTGGGCCCGAACATCCGGTACCCTTCAGCGACCAGCTAAAGCAGTTGGTCGAGCTGCACAGGTCGGCAGAGCTAGCCATGAAGGACCTGATAGTCCGGCTGTGGCCTACCGAGCCTGTACCTAGCAGCTACTTCGGTCTTGTTAAGCGGCTCGTAAGTGCCTGTCCGCGGCTCGAAGCCGTGAAGCGGTCAGTCTGTATTGAAGGTGCGCGTATGGCCTTTGCCCACGTCAAGACGCATTGGGCAAAGCTGGATGCCAAGAAGCTGATGACCAAGGGACCGCCGGAGGGCAAGGAGCATCGTCGACCCGAGCTCTATTTTGATGGTGTCCTAGAGGGGTCCCGCCTTGTGGCGAAGCAATGTTCGAAGGATGTCATATTCCCATGAGGACATTTGTATTATCCTGTCCTGTAATATGGAACAATGATGTTTATGTATTGTAATGCTTGCAATTTATATTTTACCTCATGTGCGGCCGTTTATGAAATCTGAGGGTTGACCAGTCGTCGGCTTCTGCCCCCACGTAGATAGTACGGGGGTGTTCGGGATAAATCTAAACACTCTTTACTCCACATTCTGGTCCTTGAAGGAGGTGTTTAGCGCAACGAACAAGGCAATCAGACTATGCGGCCTTTACCACCCTCACTTAGCCATAGGATTTTGATAATTAAGAAAGTTGGTGAAGCCCCTGGTAGAACTAGGGGCATTGTACATGCCTTATCGGGGGAACCGATTCTTCACGAGAAGCGAAAAAAATCTCTAACAATTTGGAACCTCTCGAACAGCTGACCAGCTCTCGCCGTATCATGACAATCAGTTTTCGGCTTTCTCTACTGAGGCTCGTCCGGAAGAACCGGGACACAACCGCAGTAGTTCTCCCTTTACTACCCTAGCCGGTATAGCGGAACGTAAGGTAGCAAGCACAAGAGCCGGGCAACCCAACTATTGACCCAAGACATGATTCGGAGCCGATGTATATAATGATATAAGTTCGGGGTGCCGAACTATACTGTAAAATTGTTCGGACTTTTATTGCCGTAATGCAGGGTGTGATGAAGCCCCTGGCGTAATGGTACGTACAATGGTGTATGCGTGCGATAAGCAATATATACAAAGGTGAGGAAACAGGAAAATTAAGTAATAAGCTGACCCCGCCATGTACTCACTATTGTGATGTAATTAGTACGTCGAGACGTACTTTGTGCAAGTAATGCAATAAGCAAGTAAAGCTATTTAACATGCCGCAACCAAGGGCAAGCTGCGTGCGGGTATGTAAAACAGGTATGGCAATCGTTTAATAGAGACCACCTGGGGATTCCCTTGTACGCCAGAGCTCCTCGTCTCCTTGGTGTGTTCTGCAAATGGGTCATCCGCGTAGACCTCGAAAAGAGAAAAAACCCGTAATAAAGAGAAAAAGTAAAGGTGTGCAAATCCCAGGGTCGGTCAAGCCGCACTATGGATAGCGAGCGAGTTATGCCTCCGTCAGTACCCGTGGGGTTTTAAGTGCCTAATTATGTACGCGTGGTATGAATGCCATTTCCTCGGGGTTGGGACGGAGGCCGAATTATTAATTCAGCTCTTGACGAACCGAGCTGCCCTGTTGCAGTGTAATTCGGACCTTCTTAACGATGTCCGGGGGCTTGGCGGCCGGATTATGGTGCCGCTTTAGAAGGCCGCTTTGTACTTCTGTTGCTAGGGCTGCGGTGTGCTCCTCTGTATGGAGGGACCGTTCCGTGTTTCCATTTACTGTAATGACGCCGCGTGGGCCGGGCATCTTGAGCTTTAGATAAGCATAATGTGGCACCGCGTTGAATTTAACAAACGCGGTTCGTCCGAGCAGTGCGTGGTAGCCGCTGCGGAAGGGGACGATATCAAAGATTAGCTCTTCGCTTCGGAAGTTATCCGGGGATTCGAAGACTACTTCCAGCGTGATTGAGCCCGTACAACGGGCCTCTACACCTGGTATGACTCCCTTAAAGGTGGTTATCGTGGGCTTGATTCGTGAGGGATTAATGCCCATTTTGCGTATTGTATCCTGATAGAGCAGGTTGAGGCTGGTGCCACCGTCCATTAGGACTCGTGTCATATGAAATCCGTCGATAATTGGGTCGAGTACCAATGCGGCCGAACCGCCATGTCGGATACTAGTTGGATGATCTCGATGATCAAAGGTGATCGGGAATGACGACCATGGATTGAATTTTGGGGCGACTGGCTCTACCGCATAGACGTCCCTGAGTGCGCGCTTGTGCTCCCTTTTCGGGATGTGTGTCGCATATATCATGTTCACCGTTTTAACTTGAGGCGGGAATTTCTTCTGCCCCGCAGTGTTCGGCTCCCGGGGCTCCTCGTTATCGTCCTCGCTGTGTGGTTCACCTTCCTTGTTTCCGCTATTTACCCTGCTTTCTTGCTTAAAGACCCGGCAATCTCTGTTAGTATGGTTGGCCGGTTTGTCTGGGGTGCCATGTATCTGGCACGGACGATCGAGTATGCGATCCAAGCTGGATGGTCCTCCGCCGCTCCTTTTATAGGGCTTCTTTCGCTGGCCGGACTTGGAGCCACTGAATCCGGCATGAACTGTAGTGTCATCGGTGTTATCGCCATTAGTTCGGCGCTTGTGTCTGTTGCGTCGGAGCTTGCCGGTGCTATTTCTGGCCTCGGAGGGGCCTGCTTCGTTGGCTGTGTTTGTACTGCGATCCAGCCAACTATCCTCTCCCGCGCAAAAGCGGGTCATAAGTGCCGTGAGGGCTGCCATGGTCCTTGGATTTTCTTGGCCGAGGTGGTGTGCTAGCCATTCGTCACGGATGCTGTGCTTAAAGGCTGCTAGGGCTTCGGCGTCTGGACAGTCAACGATCTGGTTGTTTTTGGTTAGGAACCTAGTCCAGAATTTTCTGGCTGATTCTCCAGATTGTTGAACTATGTGGCTTAAGTCATCGGCATCGGGTGGCCGGACATATGTACCTTGGAAGTTGTCGAGGAAGGCTTCTTCCAAGTCCTCCCAGTTGCCGATGGAGTTATCAGGCAGACTATTTAGCCAGTGTCGAGCTGGTCCTTTGGGCTTTAACCGGAGGTATTTGATAGCGTGGAGGTCATCTCCTCGGGCCATGTGGATGTGGAGAATAAAATCTTCGATCCACACTGCGGGGTCGGTTGTTCCGTCGTATGATTCAATATTGACAGGCTTGAACCCCTCGGGGAATTCGTGATCTAGCACCTCATCTGTGAAGTGGAGAGGGTGTGTTGTGCCTCTATAACAGGCTGTGTCACGGCGCACCTCCGACGAAGTCCGTCTGTAGTTATCGGCCCGGGTGTGATTAAGTTTGTCACGTCCGAATAGGTAGCTGTCATCCCGATTAGGGAAGCGTCCTCGCGATCCGTATATAGATTTGGTGTGTCCTGCTCGACTGTCCAATTCCTGCCGAAGATCGTATGCATGGTCCCAAGCTGGTCTGTCCCTGTGTTTGCGAGGCGGTGGGGCGGGTTGTTGTTCGGCCTAAGTTGTCATTTTATCCCGACCGCGGGGTGGTCGTTCTGCCGCACTATCCCGACTGCGTGGTGGTCGGTCCGCATTGCGCGAGGGAGGTATGGGATATGGTGCCTCCTCATCGAACTGAGGTAGCAGTCTGCGTTTTGGGTAACTCTTGGCTGGGCGCTTGAGGCCGTATTCTTCGGCTGCCAGGACGTCTGTCCATCTATCGATGAGTAGGTCTTGATCTGCTTGGAGCTGCTGCTGCTTTTTCTTTAGGCTTCTAGCTGTAGCTATGAGCAGGCGCTTAAAGCGCTCCTCCTCGAGGGGTGCCTCAGGTACGATGAAGTCCTCATTGCCAAGGCTCTCATCATCTTCGGAGGGTGGACGATAACTATCATCATCCGGGTCAATGGGTGAGGCCTGTTTATCAGGGTTAACTTGCTCGTTGTCTTCCTCCTCCTGTTCGGATGCGGCTCTAACAGGGTCTTCATTGTTTTCGGCGTCGCCCGGAGTACTGTTTTCTTCGGTGCCAGTGTTGCCATCTTTTGAGCGACGAGGCGGCGTTTAGGGCGCCTGCGTCTGGACTGTGTTTCGGGGTGTTTATTCGCATCTAGCTCTTCTTTGTCGTCGCCAGATCCTTTAGGTGTATCAACCATGTATACGTCGTGCGAAGAGGTGGCCGTCCAACATCCAGAGAATGGCGGGTCTTGGCCTTGCTCCTTGTCGTCATCGTCGTCCATACCGTCGATGTCTTCGGAGCCATAGTTGAGCTCGTCAGTTAAGTCCTCGACGGTAGCTATGAAGTGGGTGGCGGGTGGGAAGAAAAATTCCCCATCATCATCCTCTAAATCGAACCAGACATAGTTCGGCTGCGAGTCCTTCTCCAAGGACAAATTCTTTAAACAATTCAGCACATCACCCAAAGGCGAGTGCTGAAAAACGTCAGCGGCGCTGAATTCGAAGATCGATAACCGATCTAGCTCGGTGTCCGCAGGCGTACACAGTCCGGAACTTATAGCCGGAGACGAATCCGAAGTTCCGTTAAAGCAAATATTGTAGGGTATTGAGTCCGTGTGCGGCTCCAACGCCGCGGACTCTGTGGCCTCGGACGGTATGATCTGCTCCGGATTTAAGGCCGTTGCAGCAATAGGAACCATCTCCTGGATGTGATCCAGTGACAGATTTAAGTCATGTTCATCGGAGCGAGGAGGAGCGATCGCCGCGGTCTTGAACCCATTGGAGATCCAGTCTCCACGGATGTCCGTGACGTAGTTCAAGCTTCCAAATCTGACCTGATGGCCAGGGGCGTAGCTGTCGATCTGCTCCAGATGGCCAAGCGAGTTGGCCTGCAGTACGAAGCCGCCGAACACAAAAAATTGTCCGGGGAGGAAGGTTCCTCCTTGGACAGCGTCGTTATCGACGATTGAAGGGGCCATCAAACCTTTTGTTGACGGCATAGTGGAACTCTCAATGAAAGCACCAATGTCGGTGTCAAAACCGGCGGATCTCGGGTAGGGGTCCCGAACTGTGCGTCTAGGATCGATGGTAACAGGAGACGGGGGACACGATGTTTACCCAGGTTCGGGCCCTCTCTATGGAGGTAATACCCTACTTCCTGCTTGATTGATCTTGATGAATATGAGTATTACAAGAGTTGATCTACCACGAGATCGTAAGGGCTAAACCCTAGAAGTCTAGCCTATATGACTATGGTAATGTGTGTGTCCTTTCCGGACTAACCCCTCCGGTTTATATAGACACCGAGGGGATCTAGGGTTTACATAGAGTCAGTTACATAAGAAGGAATCTTCGGTCGCCAAGCTTGCCTTCCACGCCAAGTAGAGTCCAATCCGGACACGGGTACAGTCTTTGGCTTTCATGTCTTCGCAGCCCATCAGTCCGGCCCATGGATAACAGGCCGGACGCCCGAGGACCCCTTAGTCCAGGACTCCCTCACTTGGAGCGTCTTGTATGATTTGAGTCTTTGCTTTTTAGTTCACCACAATCATCCTTGCTGTACATACCTTTTGAGAGAGACACACATAAATCGGAATTTATTAAAATACGCTATGTGCTTCACTTATATCTTTTGAGCTAAACAATTTTGCTCTAGAGCTTCACTTATATCTTTTAGAGCACGGTGGTGGTTATATTTTATAGAAATTATTGATCTCTCATGCTTCACTTATATCATTTTGGGAGTCCTTTAGAACAGCATGGTAGTTTACAAAGTGCATTGAATAGTAAGAAAAGTTTGATACTTGATAGTTGTTTTGAGATATAAAGGTGGTAATATTAGACGTGTGCTAGTTGAGCAATTGTGAAATTGAGATATACTTGTGTTGAAGTTTGCAAGTCACGTAGCATGCACGTATGGTAAACGTTATGTCACAAATTTGAAGCATGAGATGTTCTTTGATTGCTTTCCTTATGAGTGACGGTCGGGGACGAGCGATGGTCTTTTCCTACCAATCTATCCCCCTAGGAGCATGCGCGTAGTGCTTGGTTTTGATGACTTGTAGATTTTTGCAATAAGTATGTGAGTTCTTTATGACTAATGTTGAGTCCATGGATTATACGCACTCTCACCCTTCCATCATTGCTAGCCTCCTCAGTACCGTGCATTGCTCTTTCTCACCTTGAGAGTTGGTGCAAACTTCGCCGGTGCATCCAAAACTCGTGATATGATACGCTCTATCACACATAAACCTCCTTATATCTTCCTCAAAACAGCAACCATACCTACCTATTATGGCATTTCCATAGCCATTCCGAGATATATTACCATGCAACTTTCCACCGTTCCGTTTATTATGACACGCATCATCATTGTCATATTGTCGGTGGGAACGACACCTATTGTGGCACCCCGGCTCAGAGAAACCGGAACGCCCCGTATTCCAGCCCAGAGATCGAGGAGAAGTCTTCTGGAATACGACACTGCTTAGCATAGAACAAACCGGCTCTTTATTACAAGCTAAATTGGGTACAAGGGGGTTACATCGGCACGGCGGAACTACGTGTGCCACGTTTGCTCCATGCAAGCAGCAGAACAACACGAAGCAAGGGAATGACTACTGGCAGCGGAACAACGATGGCGATGATGAACTCCACTCCGCAGGGACTCTGGCTGGAACGCTTATCCTTGCGCGCAAACAAGGGATCCACGGCAAACAAGCAATCTTATCCGGCATGAACTGCAAACTGGCATGACACGCCAGGTCAGTACATGGAATGTACTTGCAAGCTCACAGCAACCAAAGCAATCAAGACAAACAATAGCATGGCAATTACAGGTTAACCAGGATTAACATGGTACTATCAGAACAACATGGCATGAACAAGATGATACAGCTAGAACAGAACGAGCATGGCCTAAACATATGAACATGATGAGACTAGCATGCAACATGATGAAACTATCATGCACCAACTTACTCTGCTCGGGTTACAACGTAACCATCACCTGCACAAACTTACCATCATGGACATCACACGGTCATCTCAGGATCCAATCAAGCTTGGTATTAACAATACCGTAGTAATCATTCATGACCACAAGGAGCTTGACCTTTACCCTTGACTCTCGCATAACACCACAAGTATCCAACAAGTTGGCATTCACGATACCATAGTGATCCTCTTACGATCACATAAATATCAACCAACTTCTTTCATCATCGAACCGGGGTTGTTATTAAGCACATTATTATTACTGTTGACCCATAGTGTGACCAACTATGAACTGGGCCCATATCCGCTGGCGCACTCCCACTCGGGTGGACCAAAGCGTTCCGACAAAACCGTCCTACTGCCATGACACCCTCCCGGCCACTCCGACCAACTCCCCTTTGGGCTAAGTCCTGGGTGGCCCCGTGCCTACCAAAGGCACCAACGGCCACCGTCGTGGCAAAACGGTCCCAAACGGGGACAAGGATCCATACTCAACAACAGGCACACAAGGCTTATGCTGTCCTACCTGATCAGGGTAGTGCCTGCGCATAACCTTCCCTCGCGGGAGGCACCGGTGAGAGGCATGACAATAGACCCAGTTAGGACCTTCCCACAAGGTAAGCGTGGTTGCACTGGTCAGATCAATATGGTGGCACCATGACTCAGCCAACAGTTGTTCAAGTTCAATTTAATCCGGTTAAACTCGAATGCAATATGCTGAGCCATGGTAAAATAACATGATGCAACTACAATGCATGAACATGATATCAAAATAAGCATGGAGGTGCAACATAATCAACGAGCATAACAACAACATTTAATCATTTATCCAGATGAGCATGGCATACTGACGAGCATGAATATCACAACTAGAATACTACTCATAGCATAACATGACCACTAGCATCAACAATAAATACCATGCAATAACATAACGATAAAACTACCATGCAAGTATTTAATCAACTGGATGCAAAGAAACATGCATAACGGCGGTACTCGAAACAAACGATAGTCATGAACCAAAGACCATCACCAACATGTACTACTACCAAACATTGCCAATATTAAAGTAATACTAGCATGAAGAACATAATAACAGAGTGCAAGAAAACATAGCATGACGGTAAACACCGATCCATAAGCATAACCGAAATACCGACAGTAGTAGCAAAACGAACATGCAGTTATTAAAGATTCAAGTTGAAAACCAATGCTTCTGCATGGCTATCATGCAAATGGTGGCTGTGGCTTGCCTGGGGATGAAGACGGCTCCAGGGAGAAGTGCGGAACGATCGCGGAAAGAATCGCCGGAAAGGGTACTCTCTCGGAGGGGGCTGATTAGGGACAAGGGCAAAATAGTCATTTCCAGTATGTCAAACCATAGTGAAAATGGTACCAAAAGTTCGGGCTCGAAGAGACGAAGAAGTGGGCTTTGGAATCACCTCATTTGGAGTTACGGTTGCGGAGATATGAGGTGTAGAAGATCAGGGACTTTTCTGCAAACATATCATCACAAACAAGTCCCTGAGTGGATAAGGCAGAAGTGGGCGGGGTCAATGCAGGGACGGCTCCTGTGAGGCTGACTGGTGGGGCCCGTGCACCTCTCTCTCTCCTCCCTCCTTCTTCCTCCTTTCATCCCGACGCCGCGCAGAGGAGGCCCGAGGCCGAGCGCTCCGGCGATGACTGCCGGCGCTACGGGCCACCATCCGCGGCGCTCGGACCACCGGCGTGTTCGGGAGATGGAGCCGCGTCGGATGGTCCATGCCACGGACGACGGAGACCACTGGAAGGGGCGGGGCGTCGGCCGCGGCGGACAGAGGCGTCGGACGCCGGCGGGGCTCGTGGCCAGCAGACACCAAAGGAGTAGGAGAAGAGCGGAGGGGCTTGGGTGGACTACGGGAGTTGCTCTGGTGGCGGCCAGGAGGAGGGGAAGGGCTTGGGTCGGTCGAATTTAGCCGAGGCCGTGCGGTGGCCATGGCGACCTACTGCGACGAGGAGGGGCTCCGGGGCTCGGGAGACTAGCTAGGGAGGGGTCTGGGAGTGAGGTGAGGCCGCTGGTGAGGTCGGGGCACCTCGGGGTGGGCTTATATAGCCGGGGCAGCGAGGGGGTGAGGTGGCATGCGCGCGGCTACGTGTCCGCACTCCGGCGACGGGCACGCGCGGCCAAAGGTCATGGGGAGGGGCGGTAAGACGACAAGGGGAGACGCGGACGAGCGCCAGGGGTCACGGAGACGAGCGGAGCTCGGGGACAAGGGAGGAAGAAGCCAACAGAGGAGAAGACGACGGTCGGCTACAGCGCGCGCACTATGCGGCGAGGGGGACGGCTCACCGGAGAAGAAGACGGAGGGGGCAAGGGCTCAGGGAGACACGGTCGATCACTAGGAGGCTACTGGACAAGGCTGCGGGTCGAGACGAGGGGAGAACGGACGAGCACAGCGCTAAGATAGAGCCAGAGCGTGTTTGCTGCATCCAGAGCGCGTGCAAACTACGCGGTCACCACTGTGACCGGCAAGGAGGGGACGCGAGAGGCTGCATCGAGATGTCTAGTGATGAGTCCTTGCATCACTGAGGCTGAGGGAAGCGATAGACCAAGAAGAGGTGCACTGGATCGATGGGATTTTTCCTCGGAAGTTTGTTGTATCAAACTGAATCAAGTTACAGTGATCAACAGCGAGGAGCTTGGAGCCAAACGAGTTGTCTGGTGTGTTTATGATAGGAAGGACAAGAATCCTGTGAAGTTTGGAGGGATTTGGACCACTAATTAATATAGTTGCTTTACAACTAAGTAATCTGGTCCAGAATGAAGATCATGATGGTGCACTCAAATGGAGAAGCCACTTGAGCTGAAATTTGGCAAGGCAGGGTTATTTGGCCATATGAAGATGCTGCAAAAGGTTTCATACCAATTGGATAAACCAAAATGGTACTTCCTTCACAAACATTTCCACTGACCAGAAACATGCAAAAATTCTAGAGGAAAATTGGCTAGATGGAATATGCCCAAATTGGGTGGAGATAGGTTATATGGATAAGAGAAGGCCTAGAAAACTTTTCAGCAATAATGGAGCAATATAAAATATACTTTCTTCACTAACTGAAAATTTGGGCAGAAACAAAGAATTGATGCTCAGGTCACATGGATGCATTGCATGAGCTCAAATCTTGTGGAGAGCTTTTTTTATGATATGAAAGACCATACAAAAATTCAACTCAATTGGATTAACCTAGCTAGTACTTCCTTCACAACCAATTCCCTCACAAAGGAACTTTGAAAAATTGCTCAGCAATATTTACTAGGAAAATTAAGTTGAAATTTGTCATGAGGCAATTATTTGGACATGAAAAGATGTCCAAGAAGTTTGGAGTCAATTGGGCAAATATAAATGGCACTTGCTTCACAATCTGCCATTCAGGATAGAATAGGAAAAGAATTATTTGAGGATGATGGGAAACATGGCCAATGAAATATTTTGCCATATTTGAGAAATATATGACCCAAACAATTTATGAGAATTATTTGGGAATTTTAGGAGTGATGGAAATATAGGTTGCTTCACAACCTAGGGCAGATAGGGTTATTCCTTTAATAGAAAAAGGAAATATTCCCAAGCAAAAGAATATTGGGGTTGGCCTAGGATGAAAATGGCAAGGTCTAGGGAAGGATTTGGGTATGACAAGCCACTCTGGAAGCAAACAAGAGTTCATCTTCTTCGGTTTCTAGACCACATAGCTACGGAAAAAAAGAAATATCAGGCAAAAACCTCAGAAAATCAAAAGAAAAAGAAAGGGCCAAAAATCAGGCTGTGGCACCTTTGGGGTCACTGGGATCCCTTCTACGGTCAGCGGGTGCGAGGTTGTGCAAAGAGCAGGTCTGACAGGAAGAACACGGATCGTTTACCCAGGTTCGGGCCGCGAAGGTGCGTAATACCCTAGTCCTGCTTTGGTGGATGTATTGAGTGTTCTTGCGTTCTTGAGCTAGCTACGGGGTGCAACGTGCCCAAAAGAGCCGAAATCCTCTCCTGGTCGCCTCGGGCCTCCTTTTATAGGAAAAATGGGTTGCCACAGTGGCACACAGGAGGTGAAAGGGTCTACAGTGCACGAGCTTACCGCCCGGCATTACGGGACTGATGTGTCAGGACCGGATTTTCGGGGTATCAATTTCCCAAAAATGGTCCTTGTGCTCACCAGCCCCAGGATTACTGTTAGCTGATGAGGCACCAACTTGATACAGAAATTCCTAGCAAAATACAAAATATGTGGTACAAGACCATTCTGGCCTATGAGTACAACAAATGGTTTCTAGTGGTTGATGGCGGAAGCGGTTTGTGGTTCATCAGTGGCCATGGGACTCCATTTCCCACAGGAACAGCTGACCAGGATAACTCCTATCTTCGCGAGGCTGCTATCATCATTGCGTAGGTTCCGGGGCTGTCGTCGCAACGCTCCTCTCCACGCAAGAAATCTGGCCAAGACAATAGCCAGGGACAAGCCAGTGAGTACCTTGAATGTACTCGCAAACATTATGAACACAGGTATAATATAACAAATGATGATCATGCTCTGAAATATTCTATGATCACAACGTCAGCCACGAAATAAAAATCCATGATGCACGCAAGTAGGTTGTTCATATGAATATGCAATAAGGGAGCAGAAATAGAATGCACCGATCGGGTGTCTGAAGCGACGCCTCGAAAGGATAATAATATAAAGCATGCCTCAGTCGGGCGTCTGAGTGACACCACATAAAGAGCTTATAAATAATTTAAAATAACAAGCGTGCCACAGTCGGGTGTCTGAGCGACACCGCATAAAGGGCTTATAAGTAAATTAAATAACAAGCATGCCACAGTCGGGCGTCTGAGCGACACCACATAAAGGGCTTATAAGTAATTTAAATAACAAGCATGCCACAGTCGGGCGTCTGAGCGACACCACATAAAGGGCTTATAAGAGAATAATCGCAGTGAGTATCCAGGAGGTAGAACCGTCCCAGGGATACTCAATAATTCAAATAATGTAAATGGTTAGTCCACAATAATAATAATCATAATCCTCATATGTCACAGGTCATAATCAATGTTCTGGTTTAGCAGTTTTTCCTCCGAAGACCGACACTAAGACCGACACTTGACCCATCACAGACTGTAGTCCTTAACCATGGACACGGCTATTCGAATAGATATAATCTCTGCAGAGGGTGTACTCTTTACCCACGAGTAACGGATTTCTTTAGTCCATCGGGACTAATCCCGTCTACGGTCTTTTAATTGAAAACACACCTAACCGCACACACCAGCCTAACTTACCGGTGTCTGGAATCACCCACGACACCCGTTAAGCGAAACTCTAAGTGGGGAGGCTACAACCTCGATTAGCATAGGATCACAAAATTTATACTGCGCGCAAACTAGGGGAGCTACCCCTTCGGCTCCAACCGAAAACACCCATGCCCCCGGACCAGGTGGCATGCCTACCGGGGGCCTCTGGTATCTTCCACCATGGCCTCTCTGTACGATGTGTGCTAGGAAGGGGTTGACAACTTACTGAACCGTACCCTACCTGTGGCAGGGACAAGTGGTAGTACGAAACAAGTATGGGGGTTACTGGAACAAGACTCGATCTACGGTCGACTCAGGAGGTTTAAGTATTCCCTGCATGGTTAGCATAACAAATATGTTTCAACCAACGGACAAAATCACCACTCATCATACCTCACTATGCCGTACCAGACACAACCGTCTCGACGAAGACTGGAGACAAGCTCGTGTCTACCCAAGATAGAGACTTTCCCGGATTCCTTCCGATAGGCATGAAAGGCATACAAGGGTGATTACTATCACAAGCATATCAAATTCCAACAGCAAGGAACATTCATTATGCACTCATGAGTATGATCATATCATCACATAAAATAATGAATACTTTGTGTTAAGGTGGTGTTGTAACCGTATCAAACAGCACACATAATATTATGCCAGGGTTCAGAATGCTTGCCTTCAAGAGTATGCAAGTGGGGTGCATTTTTTTGAAAGTTGCTTCCTTCTTCAAAAATCCTATTTTGAGAAAATTCAAATTAACACATAGTTCCAAAACAGTACAAAAAAGTTGTTTGGAAAATTTTCAAATAAATATGAAAATAAACTAGACAGAATTTGAGAAACAACAGAAAAAGAATCAAGTCAATTGGACTTATATTTGAAAAGTTATAGCCGGTCAAAGTTTAGTCAAAATCTGTTTTTAAATAAAAGAAACAGAAAAAAAAGTTGGGGGGGGAGCGTACTCTGAGCTTTACGCCTCCACTTATGCCAGCGTGGACCGGCTATGGGTCACTGACAGTGGGTCCCTTGGGCCCACTGGTCAGGTTTGACCAGTCGTCCCCGCCTTCCTCTCTTCTGGCCGAACGGAGGCGAAGCTCCGGTGATCGCCGTCGGCGAACGAAGGCTCCTCGCGGGGTTCTAATGGCGGGGATGGATCCGCCAGTCCAGGGCGGTCCTCCCGGTGGTTGCTAGGCTGCCGGGGGTGGAGGGGGTCGCCGACGGCGAGCTCCGCGGCGGACGGTGGTTCTGGTGGATTTGGGCTTCGAGCTACGGTGGCTCCCGATCGAGGCTGAGGTGCTGGGTAGCTCCGCACGGTCGAGGGGAGTTGGATGGGAACACGGGAGGGGGTTAGGGCCTCGGTCTTGGCCGGATTTCACCGGAGTGTGGCGGCGGCCGAACCTACCGGAGGTGAGGAAAACGACCTCCTCCCGTCGATCGCTGACTGTGGGGGCTCTAGAGAGGAGGTATGAGGCTGCTTGAGGGCCTGGACGAGCTCGGGGGCTCCTTATATAGGCAGTCGAGGTCGATTCCGCGGCGGGCGGAGATAGGATCGGCGAACCGACGTTCTGTAGCCTGCAGGACGACGTGGCGGCGACGGGCGCTAGTGGACGAGCTCGCGGATAAGCTTGGACTGCTCCGGAGGCGAGCTGGCGAGCGGCTGTGGCTCGGGCGGCGCCGTCCATGGCAGGGGCCTGCCGCAGACGCCGGCGTGCCGCCGAGGGGCTCTAACGGCGGCGTTGTAGGGCGCCGGGGGAAGCTTGGAGCGCTCTAATGTGTGGACGAGGACGGGCGTGGCTCTGCAGGCGAGCAAGGGCCAGGGGCGGGACGCGGTGGCTCGGGTGCGCACGTGCAAAACGTGCGCTCTGGGCGCGCCCAGAGCACGCACGCCAGGCGCTCGATGAAATGACAACGCGTGATAGAGGGCTCCAATCCACATGGGGTTTAACAGTGTGGAGCTATAGACTAGTGTAGAGCCCTGAGACATGCTGGTTAGGCAAAGCAAGCATGTTCCTAATGTAAACTAAAAATTATGCCAAATCTGGCCATGCACTTAAACTGTTTGGTGAAATGCCATGGCTACCTAGGGCCTCTTGCTGGCCACCAAAGTTTCCAGGCTGGGGTCTCTTTAAGTGTAGGTGATGATGGCAAGGCTAGTTGGGCACCACCAGAAACTTGTTAGTGCAAGTTTTTGAGAAAACCAAATCTGGGCAGAAACTGAAGGCTATAATTGCATGAACTAAAAATACTCCAATGGGTCCACTCTCCTGGAGTTAAGGGTTTTGCAGGGTGGACTATAAGCAGGAAAAAGAATCATGGGCAACAGAGCAAACAAAAATAGAGTTGCAGTAGAAAATGCCAAACTGGACCAGAGAGAAAAAGAGGATGATTTGCTCAAATTTTTCAAAGAACACTCATGGGTTTTTGCATAAAGTAGAATTATATGCATCTACTGACATCTCCAAACACTTGGAAGAATTTTTAAAGAAATTTTTAAATAGGTTGTAGTGCAAAATTACCAACTGGACCAGATTTGAAAATTTGGTGTAGAGCTCAAAATCTCCAATGACCAAAAGATATTTTTGCATAAAAGTGATGTGAAAACATCACATGACATCCCCAAATTTTGGTTGAAATTTTAAAGAAGTATTTGAAAGGGTTACAGTGCAAAAGAGGCTCCATAACTTATGAAAAATCATTTTTAGAAGAATAAAGCTCAGGAAAAACAATTATGCAAATAAACCCACTGATAAAAGAAATGTTTTCTTGAGAGGGTATACAAGTCCAATAATATTTTTGGAAGGTTTTCACTTGGGGTAAAAACTTCACAATATCAAAGAAGAGAGAGGTTCTGAAATCAAAAGATAAATTCAGAAAATAAAAATTTAATTTCCTGGCAAAATTTTAATAAACAAAATATGGTTAAATTTTTGGGGTGTTACATGATGTGAACTGGGGACCCGATCTTTCGATGAGAGAGGATAACTACGATTTTGGGTGGGACTTGACCCTCACGATCCGGCTACCAACCGTACAGGGAGAATCGTATATGACTGATATCCACGGCAATCGTTGAACCAACTCCACGGCGTTATCGACCGAGCCAACGGCGCGATCGACCTATCCACGAAGGATTTTTCCTGCAAGCAAATTGAAGAACATGCAAGAAAATAATAGCCAAGCAATCTCAAAATTGCAAATATTCTAGATGGGATTAATCCCACAAGATGGGGTTCCGATAGGATGTCTTGACGGTCGCACTAGCCGCTACGAGCGAAGACAAATAAAAGTAGCAATATAGCTAAACTTCTCTAAACAAAACCCGAGTCTAAACCCTAACCTAGACTGACTATTTATTAAAGGTGGACGTGCAGCGAGTCTGTCCGTTGTACCACGGGACACTGGGCCGTACGAAACCTGACGCTGTACGGCGGTTGCGGTAGCTTTGTTTGGCCCATCGTGGTGCAAGTCTTTGGCCTCATCACGTTACTCCTCTTGTTAATTTAGCCAAAACAAAATTGTATGACTCCTGTGACGTTGGCTTTTTGCTCCTCATGCATGATGGATGGGATGGATGGTTCGGTGGTGGAGTACATGCATGCAAGGACAGTAAAGCGCGTGCATGTAAGGATTGCTGCTCTTCTTTAATTGGTTTTCCGATTCCTTTATTAATGTGTATAAATAAATCGAAATATAAGTGTAGTATCGTATTCTCGTCGGTTAAATCATATGTACAAAGAAACGATTGTACCTGGTTATTAATTTGTCCTATAATATTTTTAGACGTTTTTATGATAGCTATGTCCACATCATCCTCCCTTTCTTGAAAACAAAGTCGTCCTCGGCTTTCACTTATCTGAAACACACCATAGAACAAAGAAAAAATACATGCAACATATATGGAATGTTCCAAAGGCGTTAGCACATGAGGGTGTGATAATTTGATAATAACAACATTATTAATATCATGATAAATTTTATCCCACACATAGTCGATATATGAATTATAGGGACACAGATGAACTACCTGAGCATTCGGTATGTCTAGTTCAGAAGGTGAGACACTCAATGGAAAAATTTCAGAATCGATAGCAAGCATACTATGCATAGTACGATCCATTGACTTAGATTTCTCATCATTTATTATGTCATCGGAAGTCATAGGAAGCAAGTTAATGGTTTTTCCTTCAAACACGAGCATATACGAATTTGTTCTACCATGATGGGTAACACTATTATCATATTGCCAAGGTCGACCTAATAATAAAGAACATGTTTGCATAGGTACGACATCACAGTCAACATAATCATGATACGAACCAAGTGTAAAATGAACTCGCACACGACGTGTTACCTTCAACTTACCATAATTGTTGAACCATTGGATATAATATGGATGGGGGTGTCTTGTAGTGATGAGGCAGAGCTTCTCTACCATATCAATACTCGCCAAATTATTGCAGCTCCCACCATCAATGATTACACGAACAGAATGCCCTTTGACAACAAACTTAGTTTGAAAAAGATTATGGCGTTGAGGCATCTCAGTATGCCCCACCTGGGCCCTAAGTACTCGCATGGTTACAAGGCTTGGGTATTGATCTGCCATCTCAGCATTAATATGTATCTCCTCTGTGTCATGCTCCTTGGTGTCACCTGCATTATTAGTGGCAAGCATAGCACTTGTATCTTCATCCAAATCACTAGCAGAGGAGTACTCACCATCTTCCCGCACAATGAATGCACGTTTATTTGGGCAATCCTTCATCAAATGCCCGCCACATTTGCATATATGACACTTCATGTCCCTTGTGCGTCCAGACGAAGTGGTGGGTGCTAGAGAAGTTCCTTTCGAAGCCTCAGATGATTGTGGAGCTGATTTTGAACTTGATGGGTGTGCACCTTTGTTCAAGATTGGTGGTGTAGACTTAGTAGTGGATGGAACAGTAGGATAGGGTGTCCATGATGAGCGACGACCTGCAGAAAAGTTACCTCGTCCCTTGTTGTGTCGTCCCTGTACTTCCCTTTCAGCTTTACAAGCAAAATGAAACAAACGAGTAATAGAGTTGTACTCCTTATAGTCCAAGATATCCTGAATATCACGATTCAAACCACCTAAAAATCTAGCCATCATAGCATCGTCGGTTTCAACTAATCCACATCGCACTAAGCCAGTTTGTAATTCTTGATAATAATCCTCTACAGAACTACTACCTTGTTTTAAACGTTGCAATTCATTCAGTTTGTCACGAGCATAATATGAAGGAACATAACGTTGTCGCATAGCTCGTTTTAAAGCATCCCAAGTAGAAGGTATATTATTTGCATTAATACAACAATATTCACTCCACCACATGGAAGCAAAGTTTGTAAATTCACTAGTGGCTGCCCTAACTCTTTGGTTCTCAGGAATATTATGACATGCAAATTTTTGTTCAACAGAAAGTTCCCAGTCAAGATAAACATCTGGATTATATTTACCATTGAAAGCAGGCATAGTAAATTTGATTTTGGCACTAGAGTGTTCATAATCTCTAACATCATACCTGGGTTGACCTCGTGCCATACCGTGACGGTTGAAACGTAGTTGTCGATGAGCACGATCACCACCATTTGGTCGTCTTCAGTGTCACCAGAATAATCCTCATAGTTGTCCCCATGTTGCTCGACGCGAGGAGGAATTTGTTGGTGCTGGTTTATGGTGGCGGCATCAATGGCAGTAGCTGGGTGTTGTGGATGACCCATGGGCACACACCAAGCTCGCGAAATAGCGGCGCCACCCGTGGAGTTGCGAGGATCAACGTTGTTGTTGACGGGGGGTGCAGTCCGCAACTCGTCCAGACGTGACAAGATGTCCTGTAGTTGTGTGTTCGCAACACCTTGTGCATCCTCGATGGCCTTGAGCCTCTCTTCGGCCACAATCTGAGCACCCTCAAGTTGGGTGAGACGCTCGCTGGTGACTTTCGCATCCGTGACGAGGCCCTCAAGTGTGGGTTGATCCTGTGCCATTGTTAGCGAAAGAGAAAAAAAAACACAATGTATAATCCCTATCAACTAACAGGATATGGTGGACAAAATTCACTAACACTCAAACTTAGTATCAAATTCTTACTTGTTCTTACCTATGCAACTGGTGGTCGGCGCGTTGGTGTTGGCTTCAAACTACCGATGAAGATTGGATGAAGCGATAACCGGGAATCAGTAGAGCCGGAACCTGTACTTATTGGTAGAAAAAGTGTAGCTTGGCAAAAGCTTCTCAACTCACAATATTAGTGGCACAATTTAGCAAAAAGCAATGCAAGTTGAATAATTGCTCAAACTCCTAACTAGTGCTGGCAGTCGACTAATAAGAGATAAAATAATCTAAGCCCAGATACTGAATCAAATGAGTGGAAGCCGGTGAAAATATGTGACAGCTCTAAGTAGCTAGATATAAGTGAAGTACAAACGAGTGTATGACAAAGCTCGAAAAGATATAATAGATGGAGTGCCAACCACAGCAAAAATAATGTCCAGAGTAGCTAATAGAATAAAGCAGTCCAAAAAATATGCTAGCCGGCCTGATCTTTTTTCTCAACATTTTTTTTGCTTTTTTTTATTTCTTATTTTTCTTTCTTTTTTCTATCTTTTTTTTTGTTTTTTTTTCTTCTCTTTCCTACTTTTTTTTCTTTCAAGCCGGTAGCAAGCAGAAGTCACGTACCAAAGATGATAGTTGATTCACTAAAGAAAAATTGATTGCTGATGGGACGTGTGCTTCTAGCGGTGGTACGAATCAAGTATTGATGGATGGATGTCCTGATGGAAACGATATGCTTGGGCACTAGCGGCAGAAGGCTGGGGTGTGCGCGCAGTACTATGTGGAAGCGCGGAAAGCAAGGATTGTTTATTTTAATATAGGACAGCAGATGTAACCGATGCGGTGTCAGATTGCATGCAGGAATCTGCAAAACTAAAAACAATCGATGCAATCTTGCCTTTGTCTGTATCTTTCCAGATTACAGAGGACTAGAGGAGCGTGCGGCGGAAAATACGCTGGACAAAAACAAAGTTCGATCTAGTAGACAATTTCCTCTCGGACTAATCTAGACCAGCACTAGTATTAGATGAATGTAACCAAAAATTCAAATAAGCAAATACTAGATGCAAAAATTGCTAAAGGCTAAAAAGATAGGTGCCGCAGATGAACTAATCTAATTTTTTTTGGCTTTTTTGTGTGGTTTGTAGGACGAAAAATGATCTAATCTAACAAAACTGTAAATCTCTCGCCGATGAACCTGAAAACTGATATCACTTGATGTGAACTGGGAACCCGATCTTTCGATGAGAGAGGATAACTACGATTTTGGGTGGGACTTGACCCTCACGATCCGGCTACCAACCGTACAGGGAGAACCGTACACGACTAATATCCACGGCAATCGCTGAACCAACTCCACGGCGTTATCGACCGAGCCAACGACGCGATCGACCTATCCACGAAGGATTTTTCCTGTAAGCAAATCGAAGAACATGCAAGAAAATAATAGCCAAGCAATCTCAAAATTGCGAATATGCTAGATGGGATTAATATCACAAGATGGGGTTCCGATAGGATGTCTTGATGGTCGCACTAGCCGCTACGAGCGACAAATAAAAGTAGCAATATAGCTAAACTTCTCTAAACAAAACCCGAGTCTAAACCCTAACCTAGACGGACTATTTATTAAAGGTGGACGTGCAGCGAGTCTGTCCGTCGTACCACAGGACGCTGGGCCGTACGAAGACCTGATGCTGTACGGCGGTTGCGGTAGCTTTGGTTTTTTTTTTGAGGAATTGGCGGTTGACCGCCCATATATTAAGAGGAATAGAATGTTGGTACAACTTGCATGACGCAGATGGCCAAGACGTGATCAGCCCCAGGCAGAAATGCAAATTACAAGAAAAGAAAAAATACGAAAATTAATCTGGCTCCGGTGGTGGGTCATTCTCGCAGTCTGATAGCCAGTGCATGGTTGTTGTGGGTAGCCGAAGATCCTGTCTGATAAGATGAAGAACACCGTCTGCTGTAAGGGAAACATGCTCAAAGACCCGCCTGTTCCGCTCCTTCCAAATCTGACAGCAGGTGTAAATTGCCGTGACCATGTCCTTCCTAGCCAAAGAACAAGTTAGATCATTCCACCATTCAGAGATGGAAGCCGCGGCCTGGGCATTTGACGCAATTTCCATAGTCTCACACAAACAGGCCACCTGATGCCAAACATCCCTAGAAAAGGAGCACTTCAGAATTAGATGGAAGGGTGTCTCCTCCTGATCGCATAGAGGGCAACAGTTGGCATGAGGGATCCCTCTGGTCTGGAGATTATCATTGGTTAGGACACGACCTCGCAACCACAGCCACATGAAGAAGCGACATTTTCCCTCCACCTTGGTCTTCCAAAGCTTCTCAAAATTGATACTGGAGTATGAGCCCATGAACTGGTATTGATAAGCTGACCGTGCAGAGTAAACACCATCCGTGGTGCCCTTCCAAGAGACTGAATCTACTTCAGAGTTAAGCTGAACCTGTTGTAGTCTAAGCCAAAGGTGTGTGTACTGACGAAGCTGCGAGGTCTGAGTGATGCGCCGCAATCCTGCCATCCAGGCCTGGCCATTGATTGCCTCGGAAACGCTAATCTTCTTCTTGGTGCTTAGTACAAACAGATCAGGGGCCATGAATTTGGGAGCTTGGCCGTCAAGCCACCTGTCATGCCAGAAGGAGGTGTCCCTGCCATTCCCAAAATTAAGCGTGGAGGATGCTCTGAAAAGTGCCTGGTCGACCTCATCACAAGGAATAACGGAGCCAGTCCAAGGCCTGATCTCCCTTTGCTTATCTAACCACATCCAGCGAAGCCGAAGAGCACGCCCAAACTTCCTGATATCCAGCACACCGAGACCTCCAAGCCTCTTTGGGCGACAGACCGTGGCCCAATTCAGAAGTGCAATTCCTCCAGAGGCCTCCGGTTTGGATCTCCATAGGAAGTTCCTTCGGAGTTTGTCAATTTGTTTGATGGCCCATATGTCCAACTTGAACACCGAGATGAGGTATGTGGGGATGGCAGAGAGGACCGAGTTAACCAGCCGCACCCTCGCATCGCTTGAGAGCAGTTTGCCACGCCATCTTTGCAGTTTCGAGGCCATCTTGTCCAGGGTTGGCTGCACATCGTTCCTCGAGATCTTCCTGTAGTGTAATGGCAGGCCGAGGTATTTGCATGGGAATTGCATCACCGCGATTGGGAAGGCTTGCAACAAAGCCTGAAGGTCAAGCTCTTCACAACAAACAGGGTAGACACCACTCTTGGTAAGGTTAGCACATAGTCCAGAGGCGCTGCCAAAAGCACAAAAAATTCCTTTGCAGACCTCAATGTCCCTAGAAGTCGGAGATAAAAATAGGGCAGCATCATCGGCATATAGACTCACCCGCAGCTGAGAAGGCGGCAGATGAAGTGGAGTCAGAGCACCAACAGTAGTAGCCTTTAGAAACAGCCAATGCAACGGCGCGATCGCAATCGTGAAAAGCATAGGTGACAGAGGGTCACCCTGCCTCAGACCTTGACGGTGATAAAAACGATTTCCAAGTTCGCCGTTTGCCATAACTCTCGATGAAGCAGAACCCCAGATCAGGCTGATCATGTCACACCACTTGGCGCCAAAGCCTAGCCGCTGCATCAGTTCCAGCAAATAACCCCAAGAGACCAAGTCAAAAGCACCAGCAATATCAAGCTTCAGGAAGAGGCTAGGCTCCTTATTTTTGTACAGCATACGAATTGCATTCTTCACATAGAGAAAATTGTCCTGTATGCATCTAGTCTGGATGAAAGCACTTTGAGAGTATGGCACCAAAGTGGAGAGGAAGGGTGCAAGCCTGAGAGAGAGTGTTTTACACAGAATCTTAGCCACTGAATGCATCAAACTTATGGGGCGGAAGTCCTTAACACGGACAGCATCATCTGACTTGTGGATTAAGGTTATTTGTGCAGAGTTGAGGAGATTCCATCTCTTACCCCTAAGATTAAATAACTGATTCAGTGCAGCCGTGACATCTGGACCAATCAGATCCCAGCAGCTCTTGAAAAAACTAGTCGTAAATCCGTCCGGACCCGGAGCCTTGCCAGAAGGTAGTGACATGACCGCGGCACGGACCTCGTTTGCAGAGAATGGTGCTTCCAGAGAGGTCAGATCATGGGTAGGCAGCCCCAAATAGCCCCAGTTCAGAGTTTTCTCTCTCACCCGCGAAGTGCCTATAGATGCAGAGAAGTGGTTCAGAAGCTCTTGCTGCTTGTCAACTTGCAGGGTTAATTGGCCGTGATCAGTTTCCAGCAAGGGAATGAAATTTCTGCGCCTTCAGCCATTGGCCTTAATGAAGAAAAGCTTTGAGTGAGCATCACCTGCGCGGAGCCACAACAACCTGGAGCGTTGCCTGATGCGGATACGCTGGACTGCAGCCAAACCCAGAACCTTATGCTTCAGGAACACCCGCAGTGCGATCTCCGCAATGGTCAGATCCCTACTATCTTGAGCCTGGTCCAAACCCATGATGATCTGATCCGCAATGCATTTCAGGAGGTTGATGTTACCCACACGAGAGCGGCTCCAAATGCGAAGCGCGCGAGCCAGCCTCGAAAGCTTGTGGTGAAGGGTCCACATTGCATCACCGTGGTAGACTACAGCAGCCCATGACTCGCTGACTATATCCTTGAATCCCCTGAGCTTAATCCAGTAATCCTCAAAACGAAACCCCCTGTACTGACGCTGACAGACCTGCCCAGTCAGCACCATAGCACAATGATCAGAGATGGAGGAAGACACCGCACGCAAGTGGCACTGAGGAAACAACAAACTCCAATCTGTCGTGCAGAACACATGATCAATTTTTGTCCTGGTTTGTGCTATGCAGCTGCTGACCCAGGTGAAACGCCGTCCATGGAGACGAAGCTCCGAAACCTCCAGTGCGTTCAGAGCCGACTTGAAGGCATTCATAAGTCTCCTATTAATGGAGCTGTTGCTCTTATCTTCGGCCTTGCAAATCAGGTTGAAGTCCCCTAGCAGCATCCAAGATGGGAGCATTGCAGATTTAATCCCCTTAATTTCCTCAATAAAAGCGGCTTTGTCACTGTCAGACTGAGGTCCGTAAACAGCAGTGATGCTCCAGGAAGCGGCAGACTCGCGCATAGACACGGATGCTGAGATTGTGTTGGTGGAGACCGATGTGTTTAGAATGTCAAACAGATGGGAGGAGAACCCCAAGAGGATTCCACCTCGAGTACCAACAGCAGGTAGATAGCAAAAAGAATCAGCAAAATCAGGGCCAAGTGTCTCCAAAACAATACTGCGATCGATGAACTGGAGTTTAGTTTCCTGGAGGGAAATGACCGAGGCACGGTGATGGGAAATCAAGTCTCGCACAACTTGGCGGCGCGCCGGATTATTGAGGCCACGCACATTCCAATTGAGCACAGTGCAATTGTGACTAGCCATAGGAAACTAGATGATCACAATTAAACAATAAAGGATCAATAGCTAAGGCAAAGATGCCTAAGGAGCCGATACAAGCTGATGGGGAGGAGTAGAGAACAGACAGGAAGTTAAGACTGAAAGAAAACAGAGACATGGATACAGGTACAACTCCTGGGGCAATTGGGGTACCCCCTTTCAGCATGTGAATCAACATGTGAACGTCGACACACGGTGAGCCCGACAAGGACCCGGGTTCAGGCAGCCGCTGCACGGCGGGCGCGGCCCCTGCGAGATGCAGTAGGGCGCTTGGGGGGTGCGCTCCTGGGCGTGGAGAGCTGGAAGGATCCGAAGAGTGCCTTGACCGCCTCCGCCTCGTCGGCAGATAGAGGCTCCTTAAAAAGATCGAGGAACCGCTGCAGCAGGATCTCCTCGGACTTGGCCGTGTCGTCCTCCTCTGCAATTCCCCACTTCTTACGTAGGACTCCGCGGGCGCGCTCGATTGTGCCGAGGGCGGCCGCCGGTTTGCCAGCCAGCCGACGACTGGTGCGGCGAGGTGGCGGGGGTGGGGTAGTTGTGGCCGCCGCAGGTGGTGTGAGGATCGCCGGCGGGATGGTGGAGGAGATGGCTGCGAGGAATGCCTCTGGCTGGGGCTGGGAGGAAGGCAGGCTCGAGCTGGCTCCGTCCGTCTGGTCAGGAACCACAGGTCCAGGCCCGGGAGCCACAATAGCTGGTCCAACTATCGGCCCAACACCATCTTGCCCGAGCGGAGTGTACAGGCCATGAACCAGCTGGCCAAGCCCAAGAGGCAGGTCAGGGACAGCCTGCGTGTCCACAGACTGTAGCGTCAGGCTACCCTAGTCTACTGCATGGTCGTCTTCATGGTCAGCCTTGGCGTCGAGGACCTCCGCAGACAAATTACCAACAGCTGCCATCTGTGAGTAATCATAGGCAGCAAAAGGGGTGCTGTCGGCTGCCTGAATAGGAGTTGTGGTCGCCTCCCCATGCCCGTGTGACTGCACCGATAGCAAGTCCTCCAAGGCACGCCTTGGCGCAGCGGGCAGAGGCACAGACACGGCCTCAGACTCGTCCCCCGCGTGGGTGGGCCCCTCAGCATCAGCCGGTGCATGCGCATGCATGCTGACAGATCCCGACGACGCAGGCAAAACGGCAGGCGCCGTTAGTGCACCATTAACCGGCGCGTCCGGAGTTGCCGGCCGGTGACGACGCCGCTAGCCGATGAAGCCGCCGAAGCCCCCCTGGTTTGGGTCTGTGGAGCCGCCCTGCTGGGTCCCACTGCCGACGCCAACCAGAGGGCCAGTTTGGTTGTCGTGGAAGCCGCCGCTAGAGCCGTCGCCGTCCGGGGACGGCGGTCGCCGACGAGGTCCGAGACGCTGGTGTGCTGGGCGTCGCGAAGCCGGGCGCCAAGCATCCTCATGCCTAAAATGCCACTGCAAGGATCGGCACCGTGGCATGTCGTCGTCGGAGTCGTAACTCCCGCCCGATTCCAGCGGCGAGTAGTCCCACACCTTGTCAAGGTGCAGTAGGATAGGATAGGAGAGAATCTTCGGCGGACCGTCGTGCGAGGGTGGCGTCTGAGAGAAGCCGAGGTCGGGAAAGTCCATCAGCGGCGAGGAGACGCGGGGGCGTTCCTCCAAACCCAGCGATCCTCGACGAGCAATGGACTCAGGGTCCGCAGTCCAAATCCATACGCAGAAGCACGCCGCGTCCTGGTCGGAGGAGTGGACATCGTCGACGCAGTCCATCAAAGTGTACTTGGGGAATAGCGTGGTGACCGTGTCGAGCTGCCTCCCGTGCTCCGGCACGCCCTCCAGGCATACCCGAGCGCGGTAGCTTTGTTTGGCCCATCATGGTGCAAGTCTTTGGCCTCATCACGTTACTCCTCTTGTTAATTTAGCCAAAACAAAATTGTCTGGCTCCTGTGACGTTGGCTTTTTGCTCCTCATGCATGATGGATGGGATGGATGGTTCGGTGGTGGAGTCCATGCATGCAAGGACAGTAAAGCGCATGCATGCAAGGATTGCTGCTCTTCTTTAATTGGTTTTCTGATTCATTTATTCCTGTGTATAAATAAATCGAAATATAAGTGTAGTATCGTATTCTCATCGGTTAAATCATATGTACAAAGAAACAATTGTACCTGGTTATTCATTTGTTCTATAATATTTTTAGACGTTTTTATGATAGCTATGTCCACATTAGGGACAAAGCGCATTAAATGCACTACTTAGGTGTCCATTAGCTTTATCGGGGACGGGAACGAGGCCCGTCCCGTCCGTCGCCGCTCCGCCTCGCTTCGACACGCGCCTGGGTCAGCGATGCGTGCGGTGCCATGTAGGCAGGCAGGCAGCTGAGGTGGCGCGGTGGCAGGGCCTTCACGAAGATCTGCATGCCACCACGTAGGTGCTTGCTGAGTTGGCCTGGAAGCCGCATGTCGCCACGCAGGTGCCTGCTCAGCTGGTTGGGCTGGCAGCTGCATGCGAACGGCGGCGGAGCCTTGGCTGGTGCGGGCCTGGGAGTGGCCCCGCTGATGCCCTCGGGAAGGGTCTTGCCGGGGGCCCGGCAGGGGTCTTGCCGTGGCGTTGCGGTCGTCCCCGGCAAGGCGCTTGCCGGGGGTCTTGTGGATTTCCTCGGCTAGGATCCCGTCGAGGGTCGCCGTCTTCTGGTCCTCATCTGATCTCACATGTTTATGATCTTGACGAAGATCTGCATGCCACCTCAGAGGCGCCTCCCGAGCCTTGGTTCCAATGTAGTTGGTGGTGTTGGGACCCATGGGCTCAAGGGTGGCTTGCTCTGCTGGCATCGGGCAGGTTGCCCCGGCAAGGCTCTTGCCGGGACTGCGGAGGCTGCCTCGGCAAGGATCTTGCTGGGGGAGCCTACCTCGCCCTCTTGCTCTTCTGTGTTTCTGGTCTTGGCGTTGCCTTGGTCGTCTTGTGCTTTGGCTTCTCTCCGACTTCCCTCCTCTGCCCTGCTAAGTGTGGTCGCGGCACGTAGCTCTGACTGCCCGTGCACAAGTAAAGGGGTCAAAAGGAGAGCCCCTACTTTTGTACACCGACAGGAGCCCCCGGGTCTAGGCCACACATAAGCGTGACGCGTTGTTGGGCCAAGCCCAGAACGGTGCGCGGGCAGATGGGGCGGATTTCACCGCAGTAACTTTCCGTCCGCTGCACTTCTCCACGACCCGTGTTGAACGCGCGACGTGGAGGGTCGTGTGTGACGTGGGGGTCTTGCGTGGGGCGATTCCCGCATGCATGCATCACATCGCAGTAAAGAGGTGCCCGCACCTTTCCCATAAGAAAAAGAGGAAGGCACAGAGGTGCGGCTCATTTACTGAGTGAACTCGGGTCGCGGTCTTCAAGGCGCCCACGCCCCACGATCACGGGGTGGGGAACGGTCGCCTCACCCGTCCCCTCGATCCTGCTTGCTCGCCACGCGTCCCCTATGCAGGTGGCAGGCGGTGGAGGCGGGAAACCGGGTCGTCGCTGATTGCGGCAGCGGGTCGGTCCTGATTCCCTGCGCCTCCGATGGCTGGATTGGTCGAGTGGGGCGGCCGAGCCTCGACCCCGCCCCTTTATAAGGAGGGGGAGGGGGATATCATCCCACGTTCTCCCAGCATCCATCTTCTCCCACTTCCGCTTCTTCCTTCCACCCATCATGGCGAGAGGGGGCGCAGGCCCTTCAACGGTGGGGGCGAGGGTCGCTGCTCGACAACGCGTTCCTCCTTGCCACGAGCTCGCGGCGGCGGAGCCGACCACGAGAGGAAGGGGGAGGGGGCGAGGCCGAGGTCGCGCGATGGCCGTGCCTCCGCCAGCGATGCCGCCCGTGATGGAGGGCCACGTCGGGGACCAGCCTCGGGAGTTCTTCATCAGGCTGCGCCGGCCACCGCGTCGTCGTCTCCATCTTCCTACCCCATTTGCTTGGGAAATGGAGCTCGATCCGCCCCAGACCCTCATATTGCACATGAGGGGCTGCGGGAACGGCGGCACGCGGGTCGACGTCAACTTCCCCGCTCCTCATGTTATGTACCTCCGTCGTGGATGGAAGACATTTGCTCGCATCCATAGCTTGACGGCGGGGCTCGTCCTCTACTTCAAGTTAATGGAGGGCGGCCTGCTCTCCGTCAAGGTCTTCGGAGATCTTGGAACTCGCCTAAAGTGCTGCGTGGAGAGATTCTCCGACGATGAAGATTCCTCCTCAAGCGGGAGTGACGAGGAGGACAGCGACAGTGGCAACGAGGGAGATGAGCGACGGGACGCCGACTCCGACTGACCGCGTCGCCCATCCCTCGGCCACGCGCCCTGCCGAGGGCCTTCCTCGTAAAGCTCTCCATCGGGGCGCTCCCCGTCGTCTCTTTGGGCGGCTGGCATAGGAGGGCCGGGGAAGGCGAAGAAGGCGGGTGGCGGCCGTCAAGTCGGAGTACGTGGGCACCGACGCCTTCGTCGCGTATTGCCGGCCCGCTGCCTCGTCTTCCAGCTCCTTTCCCAGCACCAAGAAGTTCTCTTGGTGCCTTCTGCTCCTTGTACTTGCCTAGGCGCTCCTTTTGCCCTCCTGCTGTCTTGTTCCACCTTCTGAGGAGAGGGACAAGAAAGGGATTACGGGCACCTTATCTCTTTTTAGTTTGTAAGCCTGCGGGCACTTGTTAATTTTAAAACTTGTAATCCCCTTGCTCATGTTTTTAATTCCATATGAACTGTACCTGTATGCACTAGTAGGAAAAGGGGCTTTTACCCCGGTTCATAAGGGCCTTTAGTCCCGGTTCAGGAACCGGGACTAAAGGGTCGTTACTAATGCCCTAGCCCTTTAGTCCCGGTTCTTACACGAACCGGGACTAAAGGCCGTCCACGTGACCGGTGCGGGGAGCCCAGGCAGGAGGGCCTTTGGTCCCGGTTGGTGCCACCAACCGGGACCAATAGGCATCCACGCGTCAGCACCTGGCAGGAGCTGAGGTTTTTGATTTTTTTTAAAAGGGGGGGGGGTTTGGGGGTTTTGGGGGGTTAATTTAGGTTGTTATTAGGTAGCTATTAGAGAGAAGTGTACTCTCTTATATCTCCGTGCTTGGTTTACCAACGCTACGTACTGCTATGCCTAAACATGGCTTAGATTGAAGTGAAGGCAACATGTGGTGCATGTCGAAAGTAATACTAATCCGGACTTGATCAAGTTTGGATTGTACTACTTTCGACACGCACCACATGCATGTTGCCTTCACTTCAATCCAATCCATGTTCATTTCACCCGCTGATATATAATAACTCTTCATGCGCGCATCATGCATCATCATATATAATAACAAGTCCTACTAATCATCATCATACAACTTCTACTCGTTATTAATAACAAGTCATACGATCATCATCCTCACAGTCATCGAACCAACCCTACTTAATTGTTCTTAGCACATGATCATCAGTATTAGGTAGGACCGAAATACCCTCTTTAAGGTAAAATAGCATAAAACAATATATACCCTGACTCTCCATTATGGAGAATGGAGATCATCCTGTCTCCAATTCTTGCGCCTCGCTTCCTTTTGCTTCCAAGAAGCTCCTTGCGACTGTCCATACATTTTTTTCCATTCTTTGATTTGCATGTCTCCACTTCTTTTAGAAATCCGGTATGGACAGTTGAGATTCGTAGGATGACCTGGTTGTATATTCAAAACATCAAGCCTACCATTCTGATACATCAAATGAGGCACACAATCCTCTGGGATTATCTGTTGAAAAACATAGTAATAACTTCATAGTTAGCAATGATAATGTACTAGTTTTAGAACTATGCAAAATATGCACGGATGTCGTAATAGTAAGAAATCTTACCAGGGTATCTCCATAGTAGTTACCGTAGTTCAACACGTGCACTAGTGGCACGTATTGAGGACCATAATGATGAGGAGTTTGATTGTAGATATTGTAATTCTCAATATCAGTACAAAATCCGACCAGATGAGTTTTCTCCTTATAAGTTAACTCAGAGCCATCGGTGTAGTAGGTTCTGTCTACCATGTTCCGCACATTGTTTGAACAATCAAAATAAGTTGTCAATGAAAAAAAGTTGTCAACTATTTTGAAATGAACAATATAAATTAGCTAATAACTATGTTTGAGAAACTCACATAGCGGTAGAATTGGAGGCGTATCAACAAGGACCCAAATGTCCATATTGTCTTGCTCGATGTCAGGATCACCAAGATCCATGGTAACAAGCATACCCTCATCAAAACCATACATCTTGCAAAATGCTTCCCAATTTTTGCAACCAAAATGGGTTACGCTCTCAGAATTATACAGCTTTACTTCAAAATCTATATCATGATGGGTCCTTAGGTGAATTTTCTTTGTTTCCATACTTTCATGGTCTTCAAAACCCATCCTCTCCAAGACGTAGCGTCTTGCATGGCATGGGATAAGCTAGCCGAATTGTAAAAGATGAAAAGTACACGTTGAAATAGTTGAAGTCGTGCTTAATTACGAAAAAATAACACTTGTCGTCGTTGCGTACCGTTTCAACATCGAACGTCTCCTCCAGCTTAATACTGAAGCGCCGATCTTCGTCCAGGTGAGGCCTGTCGCACTGACCTCGGTCGTCGTGGCACCAGTCGCACTCCCCCGGGAGACTTTCGTCGTCCGAGTACGACATTTCCTATGTTCATAATTCAAATATTAAACATCTACAATTAAATATATGTACTAAAAAACCTAAGTTAGATCATTATTATTCATCACGGGTTGACTATCGGTTTGTCGAGTCTTTTCTTGAAAACTCTCAGCTCACGTGGTGTATACATTCGACCGTTGGTGATGGTCGCTCCTCCCTTTGTCCCCGTGTGCATTACACCAAAATGTCTAGCTAGCACACGGGAACAAAGGAGAAGCGACCCCCACGACAACAGTCGGGATTCTTCGTCCTCTCATATATATATGGTGGAACTCTCCCTCACTGATTCCTCTCTGACATTTGCGACCGTCGGTGATGGTAGCTCCTCCTTTCGTTCTCGAGTGCATTACACCAAATTGTCTAACACACGGGAACGAAGGAGAAGCTACCCCCACGACAACAGTCGGGATTCTTCGTCCTCTCATATATGGTGGAGACTCGTCAGACTTACAGTCAACCCGAAATATCGTTTAATTATCTTTCTAAAATAGGATTTGGCTGGTCTCACCTCGATGTCGGAGGGGGCGGTGACGGGGACGACGGCGGGGATGATGGAGGGGCCGGGGGCTCCTAGATTTCTGCGAAAACAAAAACCCTATAAGCTATCAACTAATCACAGTGCTCTCCAATTTTAGCATTCAAAGTAGGATCGGAGTAGTTTTCCACTTTGAGCATTCAATAAGCAAAATCAAATCACAAAATAAAGTAGTATTCAAATTAGGATGCATTCAATTATAAGCAAAACTACATCATCTCCATGCGTCCGTACATCGCCGAATATTATCACTAATACACCTCGAATACTATCATACATATAGCATCGCTAGTACAGCTAGAACAGTAGCGCCCGACGGGTATCGGCGCGGGCGGTGGACACCCAAAGGGACGGAACCATCACATGATCATAGCTCCAGTGAGATCCCTAAAGAACCTGCCAGGTATTGACGAACCTGCCCTCCAACGCAACCATGTAGCGACGGACGTGCTGGTCCTCCTCGCTGACACGGTGACGTACCACCTCCGCGGTGTCCGGAAGCCTCGGCACCGTCACTGGCCCACGCGAGCGCCACCAAACAAGGATCGGGTCAACGACGGGCTGGTTCCTCACCAACCTACGCCCACCGGAAGGTAGCACCTCCCAAAACCAGCCCGGCGGAGCCCAGTCCCGGACATGGCCCCTCTGATCAAGCCGGCCTCCTCCGCCGAGTCGACGACGAGGATGCGGGAATAATTGCTTTAACTAAAAAAACAAACTAGTTCTATTAATTTCCTTACTATAAATAGAATAAAGTAGTACTTACTAAAAATAAACTAGCTAGTTTAACTAGTTCTATTATTTTTCTAACTAATTCTATTAAACACTTTCTAAGTAGTACTTACTAAAAGTTATCGGGGAGGGGGTACATATATCGACAACGACATACCCAATAAAAAATAAGAAGAGGAAGAAGACGAAAAAAAAGAGGAGAAGAAGAAAGGAATAGAGGAGGAGATCGAAGAAAAAAAGAAAAAAAGAGGAGAAGAAGAAGGAATAGAGGAGAAGAAGAAAAAATAGAATAATATATTATTCTATTTCTTCTTCTTCTCCTCTATTTCTTCTTCTTCTACTCTTTTTTTTCTTCTTTTTCATCTTCTTATTTATTTCTCCTCTACTTCCTCTCCTCTTCTTCTTATTCTTCTTCTTCTTCTTCTCCTTCTTCCTCTTCTTATTTTCCTTTTTTCTCTCCTTCTTTTTCTTCTAAATATGAACATACATAAATGACTTCTAAATATGACAAATCTAAACTACACATCTAAATTAATACATCTAAATTAATACATCTAAATTACAACAACTAAATTAACTACACATCCAAATTAATACAACTAAATTACAAATCTAAATTAAACTACGTACACATATAATAGCTATAGGGGGCGCGGCGGCAGCGGCGGCGGCCATTACAGGGAGAAGGAGGAGGGGATCGGGGCGGCGCTCACAGGGTGGCGGAGGGCGACGGCGACCGCGGCGGGCCGGGGGCGGAGGGCGGCGACGGTGACGTACGGGGCGCGCGCGACGGCTCGGGGGCGCGCGGCGGAGGCCGACGGCGACGGCGGCGTGGGCGGAGGACGACGGCGACGGGCGATGGCGTGGGCTCGGGGGCACGGGCGACGACGACGACGGCGGGGCAGCCTGGCGGCATAGATCGAGCTCGCGGCGTCGTCGGGCGGGGGGACACTGGCGATGGAAATCAGAAAATTTCCAAAGTGCTGCTTATATAGCAAAGGCTTTGGTCCCGATTGGTGGCACCAACCGGAACCAATGCCCACCCTTTGGTCCCAGTTGGTGCCACCAACCGGGACTAAAGGCCTCTTTTCACCAGCGCAAAGGGCGGGAAGCAGAGGGCTTTGGTCCCGGTTGGTGGCACCAACCGGGACCAAAGGGGAGCATTGGTTCCGGTTGGAGCCACCAACCGGGACTAATGTGCTGGCGCGGTGCGGTGGGAAGTTTAGTCCCACCTCGCTAGCTGAGAGAGCTCAGCACCTGTTTATAACCTGCGTTGCAGCTCAGGTGCTGAGCTCCTCTCTAATATGCAGGCATTACATGCCTACCTTTGTCACTGCCATGTCGGGCCTATTGGGCCTGCGGGCCTGCATCCTGGCCCATGTGCAGATGGGTTTCTAGTCGTATGCAGGCCGTGTGGCCCATTAGGCGGCATTTTTTATTTTTTTCAGTATTTTTTTGTTTTTTGAATTATTTATTTTCTTTTGATTTTTGCTTTATTTTTTATTCTTTTTGCTTTTAGCTCAGAATAATTATAAACTATCTGTTACTCCATTAGTTTCCAAATTTGAATAGTTTAAATTTCATCCGGAAACTCGTCTGTTACAAAGGGATTTCATTTTTTAAAACTTATTTGAACTCCTGACTTTTTGTGTGTTCAAAATGCACCATTCAAAGCCACATCATCATTTGTCAATCCTTTCTGACTTCATTTGTTATTTTTCATGCATTTACTAATTATTTTGAGCTATAAGACCCTAAAATTGAAAAGCATTTCAAATGAACTCTGAAAAGGTTGAAAGTTGGCATGATGTCATCATTTCATCCACATAGCATGTGCAAGAAAGTTGAGAGGGTTACGGCAAAAACTGGATGCACTTCGTGTACAAAACGGAAAATCTCTTTCAAAGTATCAGGATTTCATCCGGAAACTCGTCTGTTACAAAGGGATTTCATTTTTTAAAACTTATTTGAACTCCTGACTTTTTGTGTGTTCAAAATGCACCATTCAAAGCCACATCATCATTTTTCAATCCTTTCTGACTTCATTTGTTATTTTTCATGCATTTACTAATTATTTTGAGCTATAAGACCCTAAAATTGAAAAGCATTTCAAATGAACTCTGAAAAGGTTGAAAGTTCGCATGATATCATCATTTCATCCACATAGCATGTGGAAGAAAGTTGAGAGGGTTACGGCAAAAACTGGATGCACTTCGTGTACAAAACGGACAATCTCTTTCAAAGTATCAGGATTTCATCCGGAAACTCGTCTGTTACAAAGGGATTTCATTTTTTTAAACTTATTTGAACTCCTGACTTTTTGTGTGTTCAAAATGCACCATTCAAAGCCACATCATCATTTGTCAATCCTTTCTGACTTCATTTGTTATTTTTCATGCATTTACTAATTATTTTGAGCTATAAGACCCTAAAATTGAAAAGCATTTCAAATGAACTCTGAAAAGGTTGAAAGTTGGCATGATATCATCATTTCATCCACATAGCATGTGCAAGAAAGTTGAGAGGGCTACGGCAAAAACTGGATGCACTTTGTGTACAAAACGGACAATCTCTTTCAAAGTATTAGGATTTCATCCGGAAACTCGTCTGTTACAAAGGGATTTCATTTTTGAAACCTTATTTGATCTCCTGACTTTTTGTGTGTTCAAAATGCACCATTCAAAGCCACATCATCATTTTTCAATCCTTTCTGACTTCATTTGTTATTTTTCATGCATTTACTAATTATTTTGAGCTATAAGACCCTAAAATTGAAAAGCATTTCAAATAAACTCTGAAAAGGTTGAAAGTTGGCATGATATCATCATTTCATCCACATAGCATGTGCAAGAGAGTTGAGAGGGTTACGGCAAAAACTGGATGCACTTTGTGTACAAAACGGACAATCTCTTTCAAAGTATCAGGATTTCATCCGGAAACTCGTCTGTTACAAAGGGATTTCATTTTTCAAACCTTATTTGATCTCCTGACTTTTTGTGTGTTCAAAATGCACCATTCAAAGCCACATCATCATTTTTCAATCCTTTCTGACTTCATTTGTTATTTTTCATGCATTTACTAATTATTTTGAGCTATAAGACCCTAAAATTGAAAAGCATTTCAAATGAACTCTGAAAAGGTTGAAAGTTGGCATGATATCATCATTTCATCCACATAGCATGTGCAAGAAAGTTGAGAGGGTTACGGCAAAAACTGGATGCACTTCGTGTACAAAACAGACAATCTCTTTCAAAGTATCAGGATTTCATCCGGAAACTCGTCTGTTACAAAGGGATTTCATTTTTTAAAACTTATTTGAACTCCTGACTTTTTGTTTGTTCAAAATGCACCATTCAAAGCCACATCATCATTTGTCAATCCTTTCTGACTTCATTTGTTATTTTTCATGCATTTACTAATTATTTTGAGGTATAAGACCCTAAAATTGAAAAGCATTTCAAATGAACTCTGAAAAGGTTGAAAGTTGGCATGATATCATCATTTCATCCACATAGCATGTGCAAGAAAGTTGAGAGGGTTACGGCAAAAACTGGATGCACTTCGTGTACAAAACGGACAATCTCTTTCAAAGTATCAGGATTTCATCCGGAAACTCGTCTGTTACAAAGGGATTTCATTTTTTAAAACTTATTTGAACTCCTGACTTTTTGTGTGTTCAAAATGCACCATTCAAAGCCACATCATCATTTTTCAATCCTTTCTGACTTCATTTGTTATTTTTCATGCATTTACTAATTATTTTGAGCTATAAGACCCTAAAATTGAAAAGCATTTCAAATGAACTCTGAAAAGGTTGAAAGTTGGCATGATATCATCATTTCATCCACATAGCATGTGCAAGAGAGTTGAGAGGGTTACGGCAAAAACTGGATGCACTTCGTGTACAAAACGGACAATCTCTTTCAAAGTATTAGGATTTCATCCGGAAACTCGTCTGTTACAAAGGGATTTCATTTTTTAAAACTTATTTGAACTCCTGACTTTTTGTGTGTTCAAAATGCACCATTCAAAGCCACATCATCATTTTTCAATCCTTTCTGACTTCATTTGTTATTTTTCATGCATTTACTAATTATTTTGAGCTATAAGACCCTAAAATTGAAAAGCATTTCAAATGAACTCTGAAAAGGTTGAAAGTTGGCATGATATCATCATTTCATCCACATAGCATGTGCAAGAGAGTTGAGAGGGTTACGGCAAAAACTGGATGCACTTCGTGTACAAAACGGACAATCTCTTTCAAAGTATTAGGATTTCATCCGGAAACTCGTCTGTTACAAAGGGATTTCATTTTTTAAAACTTATTTGAACTCCTGACTTTTTGTGTGTTCAAAATGCACCATTCAAAGCCACATCATCATTTGTCAATCCTTTCTGACTTCATTTGTTATTTTTCATGCATTTACTAATTATTTTGAGCTATAAGACCCTAAAATTGAAAAGCATTTCAAATGAACTCTGAAAAGGTTGAAAGTTGGCATGATATCATCATTTCATCCACATAGCATGTGCAAGAAAGTTGAGAGGGTTACGGCAAAAACTGGATGCACTTCGTGTACAAAACGGACAATCTCTTTCAAAGTATCAGGATTTCATCCGGAAACTCGTCTCTTACAAAGGGATTTCATTTTTTTTAAACTTATTTGAACTCCTGACTTTTTGTGTGTTCAAAATGCACCATTCAAAGCCACATCATCATTTTTCAATCCTTTCTGACTTCATTTGTTATTTTTCATGCATTTACTAATTATTTTGAGCTATAAGACCCTAAAATTGAAAAGCATTTCAAATGAACTCTGAAAAGGTTGAAATTTGGCATGATATCATCATTTCATCCACATAGCATGTGCAAGAAAGTTGAGAGGGTTACGGCAAAAACTGGATGCACTTCGTGTACAAAACGGACAATCTCTTTCAAAGTATCAGGATTTCATCCGGAAACTCGTCTGTTACAAAGGGATTTCATTTTTTTAAACTTATTTGAACTCCTGACTTTTTGTGTGTTCAAAATGCACCATTCAAAGCCACATCATCATTTTTCAATCCTTTCTGACTTCATTTGTTATTTTTCATGCATTTACTAATTATTTTGAGCTATAAGACCCTAAAATTGAAAAGCATTTCAAATGAACTCTGAAAAGGTTGAAAGTTGGCATGATATCATCATTTCATCCACATAGCGTGTGCAAGAAAGTTGAGAGGGTTACGGCAAAAACTGGATGCACTTCGTGTACAAAACGGACAATCTCTTTCAAAGTATCAGGATTTCATCCGGAAACTCGTCTGTTACAAAGGGATTTCATTTTTTAAAACTTATTTGAACTCCTGACTTTTTGTGTGTTCAAAATGCACCATTCAAAGCCACATCATCATTTTTCAATCCTTTCTGACTTCATTTGTTATTTTTCATGCATTTACTAATTATTTTGAGCTATAAGACCCTAAAATTGAAAAGCATTTCAAATGAACTCTGAAAATGTTGAAATTTGGCATGATATCATCATTTCATCCACATAGCATGTGCAAGAAAGTTGAGAGGGTTACGGCAAAAACTGGATGCACTTCGTGTACAAAACGGACAATCTCTTTCAAAGTATCAGGATTTCATTCGGAAACTCGTCTGTTACAATGGGATTTCATTTTTGAAACCTTATTTGAACTCCTGACTTTTTGTGTGTTCAAAATGCACCATTCAAAGCCACATCATCATTTTTCAATCCTTTCTGACTTCATTTGTTATTTTTCATGCATTTACTAATTATTTTGAGCTATAAGACCCTAAAATTGAAAAGCATTTCAAATGAACTCTGAAAAGGTTGAAAGTTGGCATGATATCATCATTTCATCCACATAGCGTGTGCAAGAAAGTTGAGAGGGTTACGGCAAAAACTGGATGCACTTCGTGTACAAAACAGACAATCTCTTTCAAAGTATCAGGATTTCATCCGGAAACTCGTCTGTTACAAAGGGATTTCATTTTTTAAAACTTATTTGAACTCCTGACTTTTTGTTTGTTCAAAATGCACCATTCAAAGCCACATCATCATTTGTCAATCCTTTCTGACTTCATTTGTTATTTTTCATGCATTTACTAATTATTTTGAGGTATAAGACCCTAAAATTGAAAAGCATTTCAAATGAACTCTGAAAAGGTTGAAAGTTGGCATGATATCATCATTTCATCCACATAGCATGTGCAAGAAAGTTGAGAGGGTTACGGCAAAAACTGGATGCACTTCGTGTACAAAACGGACAATCTCTTTCAAAGTATCAGGATTTCATCCGGAAACTCGTCTGTTACAAAGGGATTTCATTTTTTTAAACTTATTTGAACTCATGACTTTTTGTGTGTTCAAAATGCACCATTCAAAGCCACATCATCATTTTTCAATCCTTTCTGACTTCATTTGTTATTTTTCATGCATTTACTAATTATTTTGAGCTATAAGACCCTAAAATTGAAAAGCATTTCAAATGAACTCTGAAAAGGTTGAAAGTTGGCATGATATCATCATTTCATCCACATAGCATGTGCAAGAGAGTTGAGAGGGTTACGGCAAAAACTGGATGCACTTCGTGTACAAAACGGACAATCTCTTTCAAAGTATTAGGATTTCATCCGGAAACTCGTCTGTTACAAAGGGATTTCATTTTTTAAAACTTATTTGAACTCCTGACTTTTTGTGTGTTCAAAATGCACCATTCAAAGCCACATCATCATTTGTCAATCCTTTCTGACTTCATTTGTTATTTTTCATGCATTTACTAATTATTTTGAGCTATAAGACCCTAAAATTGAAAAGCATTTCAAATGAACTCTGAAAAGGTTGAAAGTTGGCATGATATCATCATTTCATCCACATAGCATGTGCAAGAAAGTTGAGAGGGTTACGGCAAAAACTGGATGCACTTTGTGTACAAAACGGACAATCTCTTTCAAAGTATCAGGATTTCATCCGGAAACTCGTCTGTTACAAAGGGATTTCATTTTTGAAACCTTATTTGATCTCCTGACTTTTTGTGTGTTCAAAATGCACCATTCAAAGCCACATCATCATTTTTCAATCCTTTCTGACTTCATTTGTTATTTTTCATGCATTTACTAATTATTTTGAGCTATAAGACCCTAAAATTGAAAAGCATTTCAAATGAACTCTGAAAAGGTTGAAAGTTGGCATGATATCATCATTTCATCCACATAGCATGTGCAAGAAAGTTGAGAGGGTTACGGCAAAAACTGGATGCACTTCGTGTACAAAACGGACAATCTCTTTCAAAGTATCAGGATTTCATCCGGAAACTCGTCTGTTACAAAGGGATTTCATTTTTTTAAACTTATTTGAACTCCTGACTTTTTGTGTGTTCAAAATGCACCATTCAAAGCCACATCATCATTTTTCAATCCTTTCTGACTTCATTTGTTATTTTTCATGCATTTACTAATTATTTTGAGCTATAAGACCCTAAAATTGAAAAGCATTTCAAATGAACTCTGAAAAGGTTGAAAGTTGGCATGATATCATCATTTCATCCACATAGCGTGTGCAAGAAAGTTGAGAGGGTTACGGCAAAAACTGGATGCACTTTGTGTACAAAACGGACAATCTCTTTCAAAGTATCAGGATTTCATCCGGAAACTCGTCTGTTACAAAGGGATTTCATTTTTGAAACCTTATTTGATCTCCTGACTTTTTGTGTGTTCAAAATGCACCATTCAAAGCCACATCATCATTTTTCAATCCTTTCTGACTTCATTTGTTATTTTTCATGCATTTACTAATTATTTTGAGCTATAAGACCCTAAAATTGAAAAGCATTTCAAATGAACTCTGAAAATGTTGAAATTTGGCATGATATCATCATTTCATCCACATAGCATGTGCAAGAAAGTTGAGAGGGTTACGGCAAAAACTGGATGCACTTCGTGTACAAAACGGACAATCTCTTTCAAAGTATCAGGATTTCATTCGGAAACTCGTCTGTTACAATGGGATTTCATTTTTGAAACCTTATTTGAACTCCTGACTTTTTGTGTGTTCAAAATGCACCATTCAAAGCCACATCATCATTTTTCAATCCTTTCTGACTTCATTTGTTATTTTTCATGCATTTACTAATTATTTTGAGCTATAAGACCCTAAAATTGAAAAGCATTTCAAATGAACTCTGAAAAGGTTGAAAGTTGGCATGATATCATCATTTCATCCACATAGCGTGTGCAACAAAGTTGAGAGGGTTACGGCAAAAACTGGATGCACTTCGTGTACAAAACGGACAATCTCTTTCAAAGTATCAGGATTTCATCCGGAAACTCGTCTGTTACAAAGGGATTTCATTTTTTAAAACTTATTTGAACTCCTGACTTTTTGTGTGTTCAAAATGCACCATTCAAAGCCACATCATCATTTTTCAATCCTTTCTGACTTCATTTGTTATTTTTCATGCATTTACTAATTATTTTGAGCTATAAGACCCTAAAATTGAAAAGCATTTCAAATGAACTCTGAAAAGGTTGAAAGTTGGCATGATATCATCATTTCATCCACATAGCATGTGCAAGAAAGTTGAGAGGGTTACGGCAAAAACTGGATGCACTTCGTGTACAAAACGGACAATCTCTTTCAAAGTATTAGGATTTCATCCGGAAACTCGTCTGTTACAAAGGGATTTCATTTTTTAAAACTTATTTGAACTCCTGACTTTGTGTGTGTTCAAAATGCACCATTCAAAGCCACATCATCATTTTTCAATCCTTTCTGACTTCATTTGTTATTTTTCATGCATTTACTAATTATTTTGAGCTATAAGACCCTAAAATTGAAAAGCATTTCAAATGAACTCTGAAAAGGTTGAAAGTTGGCATGATATCATCATTTCATCCACATAGCATGTGCAAGAGAGTTGAGAGGGTTACGGCAAAAACTGGATGCACTTTGTGTACAAAACGGACAATCTCTTTCAAAGTATCAGGATTTCATCCGGAAACTCGTCTGTTACAAAGGGATTTCATTTTTGAAACCTTATTTGATCTCCTGACTTTTTGTGTGTTCAAAATGCACCATTCAAAGCCACATCATCATTTTTCAATCCTTTCTGACTTCATTTGTTATTTTTCATGCATTTACTAATTATTTTGAGTTATAAGACCCTAAAATTGAAAAGCATTTCAAATGAACTCTGAAAAGGTTGAAATTTGGCATGATATCATCATTTCATCCACATAGCATGTGCAAGAAAGTTGAGAGGGTTACGGCAAAAACTGGATGCACTTCGTGTACAAAACGGACAATCTCTTTCAAAGTATCAGGATTTCATCCGGAAACTCGTCTGTTACAAAGGGATTTCATTTTTTTAAACTTATTTGAACTCCTGACTTTTTGTGTGTTCAAAATGCACCATTCAAAGCCACATCATCATTTTTCAATCCTTTCTGACTTCATTTGTTATTTTTCATGCATTTACTAATTATTTTGAGCTATAAGACCCTAAAATTGAAAAGCATTTCAAATGAACTCTGAAAAGGTTGAAAGTTGGCATGATATCATCATTTCATCCACATAGCGTGTGCAAGAATGTTGAGAGGGTTACGGCAAAAAATGGATGCACTTTGTGTACAAAACGGACAATCTCTTTCGAAGTATCAGGATTTCATCCGGAAACTCGTCTGTTACAAAGGGATTTCATTTTTGAAACCTTATTTGATCTCCTGACTTTTTGTGTGTTCAAAATGCACCATTCAAAGCCACATCATCATTTTTCAATCCTTTCTGACTTCATTTGTTATTTTTCATGCATTTACTAATTATTTTGAGCTATAAGACCCTAAAATTGAAAAGCATTTCAAATGAACTCTGAAAAGGTTGAAAGTTGGCATGATATCATCATTTCATCCACATAGCGTGTGCAAGAATGTTGAGAGGGTTACGGCAAAAACTGGATGCACTTTGTGTACAAAACGGACAATCTCTTTCAAAGTATCAGGATTTCATCCGGAAACTCGTCTGTTACAAAGGGATTTCATTTTTGAAACCTTATTTGATCTCCTGACTTTTTGTGTGTTCAAAATGCACCATTCAAAGCCACATCATCATTTTTCAATCCTTTCTGACTTCATTTGTTATTTTTCATGCATTTACTAATTATTTTGAGCTATAAGACCCTAAAATTGAAAAGCATTTCAAATGAACTCTGAAAAGGTTGAAAGTTGGCATGATATCATCATTTCATCCACATAGCGTGTGCAAGAATGTTGAGAGGGTTACGGCAAAAACTGGATGCACTTTGTGTACAAAACGGACAATCTCTTTCAAAGTATCAGGATTTCATCCGGAAACTCGTCTGTTACAAAGGGATTTCATTTTTGAAACCTTATTTGATCTCCTGACTTTTTGTGTGTTCAAAATGCACCATTCAAAGCCACATCATCATTTTTCAATCCTTTCTGACTTCATTTGTTATTTTTCATGCATTTACTAATTATTTTGAGCTATAAGACCCTAAAATTGAAAAGCATTTCAAATGAACTCTGAAAATGTTGAAAGTTGGCATGATATCATCATTTCATCCACATAGCGTGTGCAAGAAAGTTGAGAGGGTTACGGCAAAAACTGGATGCACTTCGTGTACAAAACGGACAATCTCTTTCAAAGTATCAGGATTTCATCCGGAAACTCGTCTGTTACAAAGGGATTTCATTTTTTAAAACTTATTTGAACTCCTGACTTTTTGTGTGTTCAAAATGCACCATTCAAAGCCACATCATCATTTTTCAATCCTTTCTGACTTCATTTGTTATTTTTCATGCATTTACTAATTATTTTGAGCTATAAGACCCTAAAATTGAAAAGCATTTCAAATGAACTCTGAAAAGGTTGAAAGTTGGCATGATATCATCATTTCATCCACATAGCATGTGCAAGAAAGTTGAGAGGGTTACGGCAAAAACTGGATGCACTTCGTGTACAAAACGGACAATCTCTTTCAAAGTATCAGGATTTCATCCGGAAACTCGTCTGTTACAAAGGGATTTCATTTTTTAAAACTTATTTGAACTCCTGACTTTTTGTGTGTTCAAAATGCACCATTCAAAGCCACATCATCAATTTTCAATCCTTTCTGACTTCATTTGTTATTTTTCATGCATTTACTAATTATTTTGAGCTATAAGACCCTAAAATTGAAAAGCATTTCAAATGAACTCTGAAAAGGTTGAAAGTTGGCATGATATCATCATTTCATCCACATAGCATGTGCAAGAAAGTTGAGAGGGTTACGGCAAAAACTGGATGCACTTTGTGTACAAAACGGACAATCTCTTTCAAAGTATTAGGATTTCATCCGGAAACTCGTCTGTTACAAAGGGATTTCATTTTTTAAAACTTATTTGATCTCCTGACTTTTTGTGTGTTCAAAATGCACCATTCAAAGCCACATCATCATTTGTCAATCCTTTCTGACTTCATTTGTTATTTTTCATGCATTTACTAATTATTTTGAGCTATAAGACCCTAAAATTTAAAAGCATTTCAAATGAACTCTGAAAATGTTGAAATTTGGCATGATATCATCATTTCATCCACATAGCATGTGCAAGAAAGTTGAGAGGGTTACGGCAAAAACTGGATGCACTTCGTGTACAAAACGGACAATCTCTTTCAAAGTATCAGGATTTCATTCGGAAACTCGTGTGTTACAATGGGATTTCATTTTTGAAACCTTATTTGAACTCCTGACTTTTTGTGTGTTCAAAATGCACCATTCAAAGCCACATCATCATTTTTCAATCCTTTCTGACTTCATTTGTTATTTTTCATGCATTTACTAATTATTTTGAGCTATAAGACCCTAAAATTGAAAAGCATTTCAAATGAACTCTGAAAAGGTTGAAAGTTGGCATGATATCATCATTTCATCCACATAGCGTGTGCAAGAAAGTTGAGAGGGTTACGGCAAAAACTGGATGCACTTCGTGTACAAAACGGACAATCTCTTTCAAAGTATCAGGATTTCATCCGGAAACTCGTCTGTTACAAAGGGATTTCATTTTTTAAAACTTATTTGAACTCCTGACTTTTTGTGTGTTCAAAATGCACCATTCAAAGCCACATCATCAATTTTCAATCCTTTCTGACTTCATTTGTTATTTTTCATGCATTTACTAATTATTTTGAGCTATAAGACCCTAAAATTGAAAAGCATTTCAAATGAACTCTGAAAAGGTTGAAAGTTGGCATGATATCATCATTTCATCCACATAGCATGTGCAAGAAAGTTGAGAGGGTTACGGCAAAAACTGGATGCACTTCGTGTACAAAACGGACAATCTCTTTCAAAGTATTAGGATTTCATCCGGAAACTCGTCTGTTACAAAGGGATTTCATTTTTTAAAACTTATTTGAACTCCTGACTTTTTGTGTGTTCAAAATGCACCATTCAAAGCCACATCATCATTTGTCAATCCTTTCTGACTTCATTTGTTATTTTTCATGCATTTACTAATTATTTTGAGCTATAAGACCCTAAAATTGAAAAGCATTTCAAATGAACTCTGAAAAGGTTGAAAGTTGGCATGATATCATCATTTCATCCACATAGCATGTGCAAGAAAGTTGAGAGGGTTACGGCAAAAATTGGATGCACTTTGTGTACAAAACGGACAATCTCTTTCAAAGTATTAGGATTTCATCCGGAAACTCGTCTGTTACAAAGGGATTTCATTTTTGAAACCTTATTTGATCTCCTGACTTTTTGTGTGTTCAAAATGCACCATTCAAAGCCACATCATCATTTTTCAATCCTTTCTGACTTCATTTGTTATTTTTCATGCATTTACTAATTATTTTGAGCTATAAGACCCTAAAATTGAAAAGCATTTCAAATGAACTCTGAAAAGGTTGAAAGTTGGCATGATATCATCATTTCATCCACATAGCATGTGCAAGAAAGTTGAGAGGGTTACGGCAAAAACTGGATGCACTTTGTGTACAAAACGGACAATCTCTTTCAAAGTATCAGGATTTCATCCGGAAACTCGTCTGTTACAAAGGGATTTCATTTTTGAAACCTTATTTGATCTCCTGACTTTTTGTGTGTTCAAAATGCACCATTCAAAGCCACATCATCATTTTTCAATCCTTTCTGACTTCATTTGTTATTTTTCATGCATTTACTAATTATTTTGAGCTATAAGACCCTAAAATTGAAAAGCATTTCAAATGAACTCTGAAAAGGTTGAAAGTTGGCATGATATCATCATTTCATCCACATAGCATGTGCAAGAAAGTTGAGAGGGTTACGGCAAAAACTGGATGCACTTCGTGTACAAAACAGACAATCTCTTTCAAAGTATCAGGATTTCATCCGGAAACTCGTCTGTTACAAAGGGATTTCATTTTTTAAAACTTATTTGAACTCCTGACTTTTTGTGTGTTCAAAATGCACCATTCAAAGACACATCATCATTTGTCAATCCTTTCTGACTTCATTTGTTATTTTTCATGCATTTACTAATTATTTTGAGCTATAAGACCCTAAAATTGAAAAGCATTTCAAATGAACTCTGAAAAGGTTGAAAGTTGGCATGATATCATCATTTCATCCACATAGCATGTGCAAGAAAGTTGAGAGGGTTACGGCAAAAACTGGATGCACTTCGTGTACAAAACGGACAATCTCTTTCAAAGTATCAGGATTTCATCCGGAAACTCGTCTGTTACAAAGGGATTTCATTTTTTAAAACTTATTTGAACTCCTGACTTTTTGTGTGTTCAAAATGCACCATTCAAAGCCACATCATCATTTTTCAATCCTTTCTGACTTCATTTGTTATTTTTCATGCATTTACTAATTATTTTGAGCTATAAGACCCTAAAATTGAAAAGCATTTCAAATGAACTCTGAAAAGGTTGAAAGTTGGCATGATATCATCATTTCATCCACATAGCATGTGCAAGAGAGTTGAGGGGGTTACGGCAAAAACTGGATGCACTTCGTGTACAAAACGGACAATCTCTTTCAAAGTATCAGGATTTCATCCGGAAACTCGTCTGTTACAAAGGGATTTCATTTTTGAAACCTTATTTGATCTCCTGACTTTTTGTGTGTTCAAAATGCACCATTCAAAGCCACATCATCATTTTTCAATCCTTTCTGACTTCATTTGTTATTTTTCATGCATTTACTAATTATTTTGAGCTATAAGACCCTAAAATTGAAAAGCATTTCAAATGAACTCTGAAAAGGTTGAAAGTTGGCATGATATCATCATTTCATCCACATAGCATGTGCAAGAAAGTTGATAGGGTTATGGCAAAAACTGGATGCACTTTGTGTACAAAACGGACAATCTCTTTCAAAGTATCAGGATTTCATCCGGAAACTCGTCTGTTACAAAGGGATTTCATTTTTGAAACCTTATTTGATCTCCTGACTTTTTGTGTGTTCAAAATGCACCATTCAAAGCCACATCATCATTTTTCAATCCTTTCTGACTTCATTTGTTATTTTTCATGCATTTACTAATTATTTTGAGCTATAAGACCCTAAAATTGAAAAGCATTTCAAATGAACTCTGAAAAGGTTGAAAGTTGGCATGATATCATCATTTCATCCACATAGCATGTGCAAGAAAGTTGAGAGGGTTACGGCAAAAACTGGATGCACTTCGTGTACAAAACAGACAATCTCTTTCAAAGTATCAGGATTTCATCCGGAAACTCGTCTGTTACAAAGGGATTTCATTTTTTAAAACTTATTTGAACTCCTGACTTTTTGTGTGTTCAAAATGCACCATTCAAAGCCACATCATCATTTGTCAATCCTTTCTGACTTCATTTGTTATTTTTCATGCATTTACTAATTATTTTGAGCTATAAGACCCTAAAATTGAAAAGCATTTCAAATGAACTCTGAAAAGGTTGAAAGTTGGCATGATATCATCATTTCATCCACATAGCATGTGCAAGAAAGTTGAGAGGGTTATGGCAAAAACTGGATGCACTTCATGTACAAAACGGACAATCTCTTTCAAAGTATCAGGATTTCATCCGGAAACTCGTCTCTTACAAAGGGATTTCATTTTTTAAAACTTATTTGAACTCCTGACTTTTTGTGTGTTCAAAATGCACCATTCAAAGCCACATCATCATTTGTCAATCCTTTCTGACTTCATTTGTTATTTTTCATGCATTTACTAATTATTTTGAGCTATAAGACCCTAAAATTGAAAAGCATTTCAAATGAACTCTGAAAAGGTTGAAAGTTGGCATGATATCATCATTTCATCCACATAGCATGTGCAAGAAAGTTGAGAGGGTTATGGCAAAAACTGGATGCACTTCATGTACAAAACGGACAATCTCTTTCAAAGTATCAGGATTTCATCCGGAAACTCGTCTCTTACAAAGGGATTTCATTTTTTAAAACTTATTTGAACTCCTGACTTTTTGTGTGTTCAAAATGCACCATTCAAAGCCACATCATCATTTTTCAATCCTTTCTGACTTCATTTGTTATTTTTCATGCATTTACTAATTATTTTGAGCTATAAGACCCTAAAATTGAAAAGCATTTCAAATGAACTCTGAAAAGGTTGAAAGTTGGCATGATATCATCATTTCATCCACATAGCATGTGCAAGAAAGTTGAGAGGGTTACGGCAAAAACTGGATGCACTTCGTGTACAAAACGGACAATCTCTTTCAAAGTATCAGGATTTCATCCGGAAACTCGTCTGTTACAAAGGGATTTCATTGTTTAAAACTTATTTGAACTCCTGACTTTTTGTGTTTTCAAAATGCACCATTCAAAGCCACATCATCATTTGTCAATCCTTTCTGACTTCATTTGTTATTTTTCATGCATTTACTAATTATTTTGAGCTATAAGACCCTAAAATTGAAAAGCATTTCAAATGAACTCTGAAAAGGTTGAAAGTTGGCATGATATCATCATTTCATCCACATAGCATGTGCAAGAAAGTTGAGAGGGTTATGGCAAAAACTGGATGCACTTCGTGTACAAAACGGACAATCTCTTTCAAAGTATCAGGATTTCATGCGGAAACTCGTCTGTTACAAAGGGATTTCATTTTTTAAAACTTATTTGAACTCCTGACTTTTTGTGTGTTCAAAATGCACCATTCAAAGCCACATCATCATTTGTCAATCCTTTCTGACTTCATTTGTTATTTTTCATGCATTTACTAATTATTTTGAGCTATAAGACCCTAAAACTGAAAAGCATTTCAAATGAACTCTGAAAAGGTTGAAAGTTGGCATGATATCATCATTTCATCCACATAGCATGTGCAAGAAAGTTGAGAGGGTTACGGCAAAAACTGGATGCACTTCGTGTACAAAACGGACAATCTCTTTCAAAGTATCAGGATTTCATCCGGAAACTCGTCTGTTACAAAGGGATTTCATTTTTTAAAACTTATTTGAACTCCTGACTTTTTGTGTGTTCAAAATGCACCATTCAAAGCCACATCATCATTTGTCAATCCTTTCTGACTTCATTTGTTATTTTTCATGCATTTACTAATTATTTTGAGCTATAAGACCCTAAAATTGAAAAGCATTTCAAATGAACTCTGAAAAGGTTGAAAGTTGGCATGATATCATCATTTCATCCACATAGCATGTGCAAGAAAGTTGAGAGGGTTACGGCAAAAACTGGATGCACTTCGTGTACAAAACGGACAATCTCTTTCAAAGTATCAGGATTTCATCCGGAAACTCGTCTGTTACAAAGGGATTTCATTTTTTTAAACTTATTTGAACTCCTGACTTTTTGTGTGTTCAAAATGCACCATTCAAAGCCACATCATCATTTTTCAATCCTTTCTGACTTCATTTGTTATTTTTCATGCATTTACTAATTATTTTGAGCTATAAGACCCTAAAATTGAAAAGCATTTCAAATGAACTCTGAAAAGGTTGAAAGTTGGCATGATATCATCATTTCATCCACATAGCGTGTGCAAGAATGTTGAGAGGGTTACGGCAAAAACTGGATGCACTTTGTGTACAAAACGGACAATCTCTTTCAAAGTATCAGGATTTCATCCGGAAACTCGTCTGTTACAAAGGGATTTCATTTTTGAAACCTTATTTGATCTCCTGACTTTTTGTGTGTTCAAAATGCACCATTCAAAGCCACATCATCATTTTTCAATCCTTTCTGACTTCATTTGTTATTTTTCATGCATTTACTAATTATTTTGAGCTATAAGACCCTAAAATTGAAAAGCATTTCAAATGAACTCTGAAAATGTTGAAATTTGGCATGATATCATCATTTCATCCACATAGCATGTGCAAGAAAGTTGAGAGGGTTACGGCAAAAACTGGATGCACTTCGTGTACAAAACGGACAATCTCTTTCAAAGTATCAGGATTTCATTCGGAAACTCGTCTGTTACAATGGGATTTCATTTTTGAAACCTTATTTGAACTCCTGACTTTTTGTGTGTTCAAAATGCACCATACAAAGCCACATCATCATTTTTCAATCCTTTCTGACTTCATTTGTTATTTTTCATGCATTTACTAATTATTTTGAGCTATAAGACCCTAAAATTGAAAAGCATTTCAAATGAACTCTGAAAAGGTTGAAAGTTGGCATGATATCATCATTTCATCCACATAGCGTGTGCAAGAAAGTTGAGAGGGTTACGGCAAAAACTGGATGCACTTCGTGTACAAAACGGACAATCTCTTTCAAAGTATCAGGATTTCATCCGGAAACTCGTCTGTTACAAAGGGATTTCATTTTTTAAAACTTATTTGAACTCCTGACTTTTTGTGTGTTCAAAATGCACCATTCAAAGCCACATCATCATTTTTCAATCCTTTCTGACTTCATTTGTTATTTTTCATGCATTTACTAATTATTTTGAGCTATAAGACCCTAAAATTGAAAAGCATTTCAAATGAACTCTGAAAAGGTTGAAAGTTGGCATGATATCATCATTTCATCCACATAGCATGTGCAAGAAAGTTGAGAGGGTTACGGCAAAAACTGGATGCACTTTGTGTACAAAACGGACAATCTCTTTCAAAGTATTAGGATTTCATCCGGAAACTCGTCTGTTACAAAGGGATTTCATTTTTGAAACCTTATTTGATCTCCTGACTTTTTGTGTGTTCAAAATGCACCATTCAAAGCCACATCATCATTTTTCAATCCTTTCTGACTTCATTTGTTATTTTTCATGCATTTACTAATTATTTTGAGCTATAAGACCCTAAAATTGAAAAGCATTTCAAATGAACTCTGAAAAGGTTGAAAGTTGGCATGATATCATCATTTCATCCACAAAGCATGTGCAAGAAAGTTGAGAGGGTTACGGCAAAAACTGGATGCACTTTGTGTACAAAACGGACAATCTCTTTCAAAGTATCAGGATTTCATCCGGAAACTCGTCTGTTACAAAGGGATTTCATTTTTGAAACCTTATTTGATCTCCTGACTTTTTGTGTGTTCAAAATGCACCATTCAAAGCCACATCATCATTTTTCAATCCTTTCTGACTTCATTTGTTATTTTTCATGCATTTACTAATTATTTTGAGCTATAAGACCCTAAAATTGAAAAGCATTTCAAATGAACTCTGTAAAGGTTGAAAGTTGGCATGATATCATCATTTCATCCACATAGCATGTGCAAGAAAGTTGAGAGGGTTACGGCAAAAACTGGATGCACTTCGTGTACAAAACAGACAATCTCTTTCAAAGTATCAGGATTTCATCCGGAAACTCGTCTGTTACAAAGGGATTTCATTTTTTAAAACTTATTTGAACTCCTGACTTTTTGTGTGTTCAAAATGCACCATTCAAAGACACATCATCATTTGTCAATCCTTTCTGACTTCATTTGTTATTTTTCATGCATTTACTAATTATTTTGAGCTATAAGACCCTAAAATTGAAAAGCATTTCAAATGAACTCTGAAAAGGTTGAAAGTTGGCATGATATCATCATTTCATCCACATAGCATGTGCAAGAAAGTTGAGAGGGTTACGGCAAAAACTGGATGCACTTCGTGTACAAAACGGACAATCTCTTTCAAAGTATCAGGATTTCATCCGGAAACTCGTCTGTTACAAAGGGATTTCATTTTTTAAAACTTATTTGAACTCCTGACTTTTTGTGTGTTCAAAATGCACCATTCAAAGCCACATCATCATTTTTCAATCCTTTCTGACTTCATTTGTTATTTTTCATGCATTTACTAATTATTTTGAGCTATAAGACCCTAAAATTGAAAAGCATTTCAAATGAACTCTGAAAAGGTTGAAAGTTGGCATGATATCATCATTTCATCCACATAGCATGTGCAAGAAAGTTGAGGGGGTTACGGCAAAAACTGGATGCACTTCGTGTACAAAACGGACAATCTCTTTCAAAGTATCAGGATTTCATCCGGAAACTCGTCTGTTACAAAGGGATTTCATTTTTGAAACCTTATTTGATCTCCTGACTTTTTGTGTGTTCAAAATGCACCATTCAAAGCCACATCATCATTTTTCAATCCTTTCTGACTTCATTTGTTATTTTTCATGCATTTACTAATTATTTTGAGCTATAAGACCCTAAAATTGAAAAGCATTTCAAATGAACTCTGAAAAGGTTGAAAGTTGGCATGATATCATCATTTCATCCACATAGCATGTGCAAGAAAGTTGAGAGGGTTATGGCAAAAACTGGATGCACTTTGTGTACAAAACGGACAATCTCTTTCAAAGTATCAGGATTTCATCCGGAAACTCGTCTGTTACGAAGGGATTTCATTTTTGAAACCTTATTTGATCTCCTGACTTTTTGTGTGTTCAAAATGCACCATTCAAAGCCACATCATCATTTTTCAATCCTTTCTGACTTCATTTGTTATTTTTCATGCATTTACTAATTATTTTGAGCTATAAGACCCTAAAATTGAAAAGCATTTCAAATGAACTCTGAAAAGGTTGAAAGTTGGCATGATATCATCATTTCATCCACATAGCATGTGCAAGAAAGTTGAGAGGGTTACGGCAAAAACTGGATGCACTTCGTGTACAAAACAGACAATCTCTTTCAAAGTATCAGGATTTCATCCGGAAACTCGTCTGTTACAAAGGGATTTCATTTTTTAAAACTTATTTGAACTCCTGACTTTTTGTGTGTTCAAAATGCACCATTCAAAGCCACATCATCATTTGTCAATCCTTTCTGACTTCATTTGTTATTTTTCATGCATTTACTAATTATTTTGAGCTATAAGACCCTAAAATTGAAAAGCATTTCAAATGAACTCTGAAAAGGTTGAAAGTTGGCATGATATCATCATTTCATCCACATAGCATGTGCAAGAAAGTTGAGAGGGTTACGGCAAAAACTGGATGCACTTCGTGTACAAAACGGACAATCTCTTTCAAAGTATCAGGATTTCATCCGGAAACTCGTCTGTTACAAAGGGATTTCATTTTTAAAACTTATTTGAACTCCTGACTTTTTGTGTGTTCAAAATGCACCATTCAAAGCCACATCATCATTTTTCAATCCTTTCTGACTTCATTTGTTATTTTTCATGCATTTACTAATTATTTTGAGCTATAAGACCCTAAAATTGAAAAGCATTTCAAATGAACTCTGAAAAGGTTGAAAGTTGGCATGATATCATCATTTCATCCACATAGCATGTGCAAGAGAGTTGAGAGGGTTACGGCAAAAACTGGATGCACTTCGTGTACAAAACGGACAATCTCTTTCAAAGTATTAGGATTTCATCCGGAAACTCGTCTGTTACAAAGGGATTTCATTTTTTAAAACTTATTTGAACTCCTGACTTTTTGTGTGTTCAAAATGCACCATTCAAAGCCACATCATCATTTGTCAATCCTTTCTGACTTCATTTGTTATTTTTCATGAATTTACTAATTATTTTGAGCTATAAGACCCTAAAATTGAAAAGCATTTCAAATGAACTCTGAAAAAGTTGAAAGTTGGCATGATATCATCATTTCATCCACATAGCATGTGCAAGAAAGTTGAGAGGGTTACGGCAAAAACTGGATGCACTTTGTGTACAAAACGGACAATCTCTTTCAAAGTATCAGGATTTCATCCGGAAACTCGTCTGTTACAAAGGGATTTCATTTTTGAAACCTTATTTGATCTCCTGACTTTTTGTGTGTTCAAAATGCACCATTCAAAGCCACATCATCATTTTTCAATCCTTTCTGACTTCATTTGTTATTTTTCATGCATTTACTAATTATTTTGAGCTATAAGACCCTAAAATTGAAAAGCATTTCAAATGAACTCTGAAAAGGTTGAAATTTGGCATGATATCATCATTTCATCCACATAGCATGTGCAAGAAAGTTGAGAGGGTTACGGCAAAAACTGGATGCACTTCGTGTACAAAACGGACAATCTCTTTCAAAGTATCAGGATTTCATTCGGAAACTCGTCTGTTACAATGGGATTTCATTTTTGAAACCTTATTTGAACTCCTGACTTTTTGTGTGTTCAAAATGCACCATTCAAAGCCACATCATCATTTTTCAATCCTTTCTGACTTCATTTGTTATTTTTCATGCATTTACTAATTATTTTGAGCTATAAGACCCTAAAATTGAAAAGCATTTCAAATGAACTCTGAAAAGGTTGAAAGTTGGCATGATATCATCATTTCATCCGCATAGCATGTGCAAGAGAGTTGAGAGGGTTACGGCAAAAACTGGATGCACTTCGTGTACAAAACGGACAATCTCTTTCAAAGTATTAGGATTTCATCCGGAAACTCGTCTGTTACAAAGGGATTTCATTTTTTAAAACTTATTTGAACTCCTGACTTTTTGTGTGTTCAAAATGCACCATTCAAAGCCACATCATCATTTGTCAATCCTTTCTGACTTCATTTGTTATTTTTCATGCATTTACTAATTATTTTGAGCTATAAGACCCTAAAATTGAAAAGCATTTCAAATGAACTCTGAAAAGGTTGAAAGTTGGCATGATATCATCATTTCATCCACATAGCATGTGCAAGAAAGTTGAGAGGGTTACGGCAAAAACTGGATGCACTTTGTGTACAAAACGGACAATCTCTTTCAAAGTATCAGGATTTCATCCGGAAACTCGTCTGTTACAAAGGGATTTCATTTTTGAAACCTTATTTGATCTCCTGACTTTTTGTGTGTTCAAAATGCACCATTCAAAGCCACATCATCATTTTTCAATCCTTTCTGACTTCATTTGTTATTTTTCATGCATTTACTAATTATTTTGAGCTATAAGACCCTAAAATTGAAAAGCATTTCAAATGAACTCTGAAAAGGTTGAAAGTTGGCATGATATCATCATTTCATCCACATAGCATGTGCAAGAAAGTTGAGAGGGTTACGGCAAAAACTGGATGCACTTCGTGTACAAAACGGACAATCTCTTTCAAAGTATTAGGATTTCATCCGGAAACTCGTCTGTTACAAAGGGATTTCATTTTTTAAAACTTATTTGAACTCCTGACTTTGTGTGTGTTCAAAATGCACCATTCAAAGCCACATCATCATTTTTCAATCCTTTCTGACTTCATTTGTTATTTTTCATGCATTTACTAATTATTTTGAGCTATAAGACCCTAAAATTGAAAAGCATTTCAAATGAACTCTGAAAAGGTTGAAAGTTGGCATGATATCATCATTTCATCCACATAGCATGTGCAAGAGAGTTGAGAGGGTTACGGCAAAAACTGGATGCACTTCGTGTACAAAACGGACAATCTCTTTCAAAGTATTAGGATTTCATCCGGAAACTCGTCTGTTACAAAGGGATTTCATTTTTTAAAACTTATTTGAACTCCTGACTTTTTGTGTGTTCAAAATGCACCATTCAAAGCCACATCATCATTTGTCAATCCTTTCTGACTTCATTTGTTATTTTCATGCATTTACTAATTATTTTGAGCTATAAGACCCTAAAATTGAAAAGCATTTCAAATGAACTCTGAAAAGGTTGAAAGTTGGCATGATATCATCATTTCATCCACATAGCATGTGCAAGAAAGTTGAGAGGGTTACGGCAAAAACTGGATGCACTTTGTGTACAAAACGGACAATCTCTTTCAAAGTATCAGGATTTCATCCGGAAACTCGTCTGTTACAAAGGGATTTCATTTTTGAAACCTTATTTGATCTCCTGACTTTTTGTGTGTTCAAAATGCACCATTCAAAGCCACATCATCATTTTTCAATCCTTTCTGACTTCATTTGTTATTTTTCATGCATTTACTAATTATTTTGAGCTATAAGACCCTAAAATTGAAAAGCATTTCAAATGAACTCTGAAAAGGTTGAAATTTGGCATGATATCATCATTTCATCCACATAGCATGTGCAAGAAAGTTGAGAGGGTTACGGCAAAAACTGGATGCACTTCGTGTACAAAACGGACAATCTCTTTCAAAGTATCAGGATTTCATTCGGAAACTCGTCTGTTACAATGGGATTTCATTTTTGAAACCTTATTTGAACTCCTGACTTTTTGTGTGTTCAAAATGCACCATTCAAAGCCACATCATCATTTTTCAATCCTTTCTGACTTCATTTGTTATTTTTCATGCATTTACTAATTATTTTGAGCTATAAGACCCTAAAATTGAAAAGCATTTCAAATGAACTCTGAAAAGGTTGAAAGTTGGCATGATATCATCATTTCATCCACATAGCATGTGCAAGAGAGTTGAGAGGGTTACGGCAAAAACTGGATGCACTTCGTGTACAAAACGGACAATCTCTTTCAAAGTATTAGGATTTCATCCGGAAACTCGTCTGTTATAAAGGGATTTCATTTTTTTAAACTTATTTGAACTCCTGACTTTTTGTGTGTTCAAAATGCACCATTCAAAGCCACATCATCATTTGTCAATCCTTTCTGACTTCATTTGTTATTTTTCATGCATTTACTAATTATTTTGAGCTATAAGACCCTAAAATTGAAAAGCATTTCAAATGAACTCTGAAAAGGTTGAAAGTTGGCATGATATCATCATTTCATCCACATAGCATGTGCAAGAAAGTTGAGAGGGTTACGGCAAAAACTGGATGCACTTTGTGTACAAAACGGACAATCTCTTTCAAAGTATCAGGATTTCATCCGGAAACTCGTCTGTTACAAAGGGATTTCATTTTTGAAACCTTATTTGATCTCCTGACTATTTGTGTGTTCAAAATGCACCATTCAAAGCCACATCATCATTTTTCAATCCTTTCTGACTTCATTTGTTATTTTTCATGCATTTACTAATTATTTTGAGCTATAAGACCCTAAAATTGAAAAGCATTTCAAATGAACTCTGAAAAGGTTGAAAGTTGGCATGATATCATCATTTCATCCACATAGCATGTGCAAGAAAGTTGAGAGGGTTACGGCAAAAACTGGATGCACTTCGTGTACAAAACGGACAATCTCTTTCAAAGTATTAGGATTTCATCCGGAAACTCGTCTGTTACAAAGGGATTTCATTTTTTAAAACTTATTTGAACTCCTGACTTTTTGTGTGTTCAAAATGCACCATTCAAAGCCACATCATCATTTTTCAATCCTTTCTGACTTCATTTGTTATTTTTCATGCATTTACTAATTATTTTGAGCTATAAGACCCTAAAATTGAAAAGCATTTCAAATGAACTCTGAAAAGGTTGAAAGTTGGCATGATATCATCATTTCATCCACATAGCATGTGCAAGAAAGTTGAGAGGGTTACGGCAAAAACTGGATGCACTTTGTGTACAAAACGGACAATCTCTTTCAAAGTATCAGGATTTCATCCGGAAACTCGTCTGTTACAAAGGGATTTCATTTTTGAAACCTTATTTGATCTCCTGACTTTTTGTGTGTTCAAAATGCACCATTCAAAGCCACATCATCATTTTTCAATCCTTTCTGACTTCATTTGTTATTTTTCATGCATTTACTAATTATTTTGAGCTATAAGACCCTAAAATTGAAAAGCATTTCAAATGAACTCTGAAAAGGTTGAAAGTTGGCATGATATCATCATTTCATCCACATAGCATGTGCAAGAAAGTTGAGAGGGTTACGGTAAAAACTGGATGCACTTCGTGTACAAAACAGACAATCTCTTTCAAAGTATCAGGATTTCATCCGGAAACTCGTCTGTTACAAAGGGATTTCATTTTTGAAACCTTATTTGATCTCCTGACTTTTTGTGTTTTCAAAATGAACCATTCAAAGCCACATCATCATTTTTCAATCCTTTCTGACTTCATTTGTTATTTTTCATGCATTTACTAATTATTTTGAGCTATAAGACCCTAAAATTGAAAAGCATTTCAAATGAACTCTGAAAAGGTTGAAAGTTGGCATGATATCATCATTTCATCCACATAGCATGTGCAAGAAAGTTGAGAGGGTTACGGCAAAAACTGGATGCACTTTGTGTACAAAACGGACAATCTCTTTCAAAGTATCAGGATTTCATCCGGAAATTCGTCTGTTACAAAGGGATTTCATTTTTGAAACCTTATTTGATCTCCTGACTTTTTGTGTGTTCAAAATGCACCATTCAAAGCCACATCATCATTTTTCAATCCTTTCTGACTTCATTTGTTATTTTTCATGCATTTACTAATTATTTTGAGCTATAAGACCCTAAAATTGAAAAGCATTTCAAATGAACTCTGAAAAGGTTGAAAGTTGGCATGATATCATCATTTCATCCACATAGCATGTGCAAGAAAGTTGAGAGGGTTACGGCAAAAACTGGATGCACTTCGTGTACAAAACAGACAATCTCTTTCAAAGTATCAGGATTTCATCCGGAAACTCGTCTGTTACAAAGGGATTTCATTTTTTAAAACTTATTTGAACTCCTGACTTTTTGTGTGTTCAAAATGCACCATTCAAAGCCACATCATCATTTGTCAATCCTTTCTGACTTCATTTGTTATTTTTCATGCATTTACTAATTATTTTGAGCTATAAGACCCTAAAATTGAAAAGCATTTCAAATGAACTCTGAAAAGGTTGAAAGTTGGCATGATATCATCATTTCATCCACATAGCATGTGCAAGAAAGTTGAGAGGGTTACGGCAAAAACTGGATGCACTTCGTGTACAAAACGGACAATCTCTTTCAAAGTATCAGGATTTCATCCGGAAACTCGTCTGTTACAAAGGGATTTCATTTTTTAAAACTTATTTGAACTCCTGACTTTTTGTGTGTTCAAAATGCACCATTCAAAGCCACATCATCATTTTTCAATCCTTTCTGACTTCATTTGTTATTTTTCATGCATTTACTAATTATTTTGAGCTATAAGACCCTAAAATTGAAAAGCATTTCAAATGAACTCTGAAAAGGTTGAAAGTTGGCATGATATCATCATTTCATCCACATAGCATGTGCAAGAGAGTTGAGAGGGTTACGACAAAAACTGGATGCACTTCGTGTACAAAACGGACAATCTCTTTCAAAGTATTAGGATTTCATCCGGAAACTCGTCTGTTACAAAGGGATTTCATTTTTTAAAACTTATTTGAACTCCTGACTTTTTGTGTGTTCGAAATGCACCATTCAAAGCCACATCATCATTTGTCAATCCTTTCTGACTTCATTTGTTATTTTTCATGCATTTACTAATTATTTTGAGCTATAAGACCCTAAAATTGAAAAGCATTTCAAATGAACTCTGAAAAGGTTGAAAGTTGGCATGATATCATCATTTCATCCACATAGCATGTGCAAGAAAGTTGAGAGGGTTACGGCAAAAACTGGATGCACTTTGTGTACAAAACGGACAATCTCTTTCAAAGTATCAGGATTTCATCCGGAAACTCGTCTGTTACAAAGGGATTTCATTTTTGAAACCTTATTTGATCTCCTGACTTTTTGTGTGTTCAAAATGCACCATTCAAAGCCACATCATCATTTTTCAATCCTTTCTGACTTCATTTGTTATTTTTCATGCATTTACTAATTATTTTGAGCTATAAGACCCTAAAATTGAAAAGCATTTCAAATGAACTCTGAAAAGGTTGAAATTTGGCATGATATCATCATTTCATCCACATAGCATGTGCAAGAAAGTTGAGAGGCTTACGGCAAAAACTGGATGCACTTCGTGTACAAAACGGACAATCTCTTTCAAAGTATCAGGATTTCATTCGGAAACTCGTCTGTTACAATGGGATTTCATTTTTGAAACCTTATTTGAACTCCTGACTTTTTGTGTGTTCAAAATGCACCATTCAAAGCCACATCATCATTTTTCAATCCTTTCTGACTTCATTTGTTATTTTTCATGCATTTACTAATTATTTTGAGCTATAAGACCCTAAAATTGAAAAGCATTTCAAATGAACTCTGAAAAGGTTGAAAGTTGGCATGATATCATCATTTCATCCACATAGCATGTGCAAGAAAGTTGAGAGGGTTACGGCAAAAACTGGATGCACTTTGTGTACAAAACGGACAATCTCTTTCAAAGTATCAGGATTTCATCCGGAAATTCGTCTGTTACAAAGGGATTTCATTTTTGAAACCTTATTTGATCTCCTGACTTTTTGTGTGTTCAAAATGCACCATTCAAAGCCACATCATCATTTTTCAATCCTTTCTGACTTCATTTGTTATTTTTCATGCATTTACTAATTATTTTGAGCTATAAGACCCTAAAATTGAAAAGCATTTCAAATGAACTCTGAAAAGGTTGAAAGTTGGCATGATATCATCATTTCATCCACATAGCATGTGCAAGAAAGTTGAGAGGGTTACGGCAAAAACTGGATGCACTTCGTGTACAAAACAGACAATCTCTTTCAAAGTATCAGGATTTCATCCGGAAACTCGTCTGTTACAAAGGGATTTCATTTTTTAAAACTTATTTGAACTCCTGACTTTTTGTGTGTTCAAAATGCACCATTCAAAGCCACATCATCATTTGTCAATCCTTTCTGACTTCATTTGTTATTTTTCATGCATTTACTAATTATTTTGAGCTATAAGACCCTAAAATTGAAAAGCATTTCAAATGAACTCTGAAAAGGTTGAAAGTTGGCATGATATCATCATTTCATCCACATAGCATGTGCAAGAAAGTTGAGAGGGTTACGGCAAAAACTGGATGCACTTCGTGTACAAAACGGACAATCTCTTTCAAAGTATCAGGATTTCATCCGGAAACTCGTCTGTTACAAAGGGATTTCATTTTTTAAAACTTATTTGAACTCCTGACTTTTTGTGTGTTCAAAATGCACCATTCAAAGCCACATCATCATTTTTCAATCCTTTCTGACTTCATTTGTTATTTTTCATGCATTTACTAATTATTTTGAGCTATAAGACCCTAAAATTGAAAAGCATTTCAAATGAACTCTGAAAAGGTTGAAAGTTGGCATGATATCATCATTTCATCCACATAGCATGTGCAAGAGAGTTGAGAGGGTTACGGCAAAAACTGGATGCACTTCGTGTACAAAACGGACAATCTCTTTCAAAGTATTAGGATTTCATCCGGAAACTCGTCTGTTACAAAGGGATTTCATTTTTTAAAACTTATTTGAACTCCTGACTTTTTGTGTGTTCAAAATGCACCATTCAAAGCCACATCATCATTTGTCAATCCTTTCTGACTTCATTTGTTATTTTTCATGCATTTACTAATTATTTTGAGCTATAAGACCCTAAAATTGAAAAGCATTTCAAATGAACTCTGAAAAGGTTGAAAGTTGGCATGATATCATCATTTCATCCACATAGCATGTGCAAGAAAGTTGAGAGGGTTACGGCAAAAACTGGATGCACTTTGTGTACAAAACGGACAATCTCTTTCAAAGTATCAGGATTTCATCCGGAAACTCGTCTGTTACAAAGGGATTTCATTTTTGAAACCTTATTTGATCTCCTGACTTTTTGTGTGTTCAAAATGCACCATTCAAAGCCACATCATCATTTTTCAATCCTTTCTGACTTCATTTGTTATTTTTCATGCATTTACTAATTATTTTGAGCTATAAGACCCTAAAATTGAAAAGCATTTCAAATGAACTCTGAAAAGGTTGAAATTTGGCATGATATCATCATTTCATCCACATAGCATGTGCAAGAAAGTTGAGAGGGTTACGGCAAAAACTGGATGCACTTCGTGTACAAAACGGACAATCTCTTTCAAAGTATCAGGATTTCATTCGGAAACTCGTCTGTTACAATGGGATTTCATTTTTGAAACCTTATTTGAACTCCTGACTTTTTGTGTGTTCAAAATGCACCATTCAAAGCCACATCATCATTTTTCAATCCTTTCTGACTTCATTTGTTATTTTTCATGCATTTACTAATTATTTTGAGCTATAAGACCCTAAAATTGAAAAGCATTTCAAATGAACTCTGAAAAGGTTGAAAGTTGGCATGATATCATCATTTCATCCACATAGCATGTGCAAGAAAGTTGAGAGGGTTACGACAAAAACTGGATGCACTTTGTGTACAAAACGGACAATCTCTTTCAAAGTATCAGGATTTCATCCGGAAACTCGTCTGTTACAAAGGGATTTCATTTTTGAAACCTTATTTGATCTCCTGACTTTTTGTGTGTTCAAAATGCACCATTCAAAGCCACATCATCATTTTTCAATCCTTTCTGACTTCATTTGTTATTTTTCATGCATTTACTAATTATTTTGAGCTATAAGACCCTAAAATTGAAAAGCATTTCAAATGAACTCTGAAAAGGTTGAAAGTTGGCATGATATCATCATTTCATCCACATAGCATGTGCAAGAAAGTTGAGAGGGTTACGGCAAAAACTGGATGCACTTTGTGTACAAAACGGACAATCTCTTTCAAAGTATTAGGATTTCATCCGGAAACTCGTCTGTTACAAAGGGATTTCATTTTTGAAACCTTATTTGATCTCCTGACTTTTTGTGTTTTCAAAATGAACCATTCAAAGCCACATCATCATTTTTCAATCCTTTCTGACTTCATTTGTTATTTTTCATGCATTTACTAATTATTTTGAGCTATAAGACCCTAAAATTGAAAAGCATTTCAAATGAACTCTGAAAAGGTTGAAAGTTGGCATGATATCATCATTTCATCCACATAGCATGTGCAAGAAAGTTGAGAGGGTTACGGCAAAAACTGGATGCACTTTGTGTACAAAACGGACAATCTCTTTCAAAGTATCAGGATTTCATCCGGAAATTCGTCTGTTACAAAGGGATTTCATTTTTGAAACCTTATTTGATCTCCTGACTTTTTGTGTGTTCAAAATGCACCATTCAAAGCCACATCATCATTTTTCAATCCTTTCTGACTTCATTTGTTATTTTTCATGCATTTACTAATTATTTTGAGCTATAAGACCCTAAAATTGAAAAGCATTTCAAATGAACTCTGAAAAGGTTGAAAGTTGGCATGATATCATCATTTCATCCACATAGCATGTGCAAGAAAGTTGAGAGGGTTACGGCAAAAACTGGATGCACTTCGTGTACAAAACAGACAATCTCTTTCAAAGTATCAGGATTTCATCCGGAAACTCGTCTGTTACAAAGGGATTTCATTTTTTAAAACTTATTTGAACTCCTGACTTTTTGTGTGTTCAAAATGCACCATTCAAAGCCACATCATCATTTGTCAATCCTTTCTGACTTCATTTGTTATTTTTCATGCATTTACTAATTATTTTGAGCTATAAGACCCTAAAATTGAAAAGCATTTCAAATGAACTCTGAAAAGGTTGAAAGTTGGCATGATATCATCATTTCATCCACATAGCATGTGCAAGAAAGTTGAGAGGGTTACGGCAAAAACTGGATGCACTTCGTGTACAAAACGGACAATCTCTTTCAAAGTATCAGGATTTCATCCGGAAACTCGTCTGTTACAAAGGGATTTCATTTTTTAAAACTTATTTGAACTCCTGACTTTTTGTGTGTTCAAAATGCACCATTCAAAGCCACATCATCATTTTTCAATCCTTTCTGACTTCATTTGTTATTTTTCATGCATTTACTAATTATTTTGAGCTATAAGACCCTAAAATTGAAAAGCATTTCAAATGAACTCTGAAAAGGTTGAAAGTTGGCATGATATCATCATTTCATCCACATAGCATGTGCAAGAGAGTTGAGAGGGTTACGGCAAAAACTGGATGCACTTCGTGTACAAAACGGACAATCTCTTTCAAAGTATTAGGATTTCATCCGGAAACTCGTCTGTTACAAAGGGATTTCATTTTTTAAAACTTATTTGAACTCCTGACTTTTTGTGTGTTCAAAATGCACCATTCAAAGCCACATCATCATTTGTCAATCCTTTCTGACTTCATTTGTTATTTTTCATGCATTTACTAATTATTTTGAGCTATAAGACCCTAAAATTGAAAAGCATTTCAAATGAACTCTGAAAAGGTTGAAAGTTGGCATGATATCATCATTTCATCCACATAGCATGTGCAAGAAAGTTGAGAGGGTTACGGCAAAAACTGGATGCACTTTGTGTACAAAACGGACAATCTCTTTCAAAGTATCAGGATTTCATCCGGAAACTCGTCTGTTACAAAGGGATTTCATTTTTGAAACCTTATTTGATCTCCTGACTTTTTGTGTGTTCAAAATGCACCATTCAAAGCCACATCATCATTTTTCAATCCTTTCTGACTTCATTTGTTATTTTTTCATGCATTTACTAATTATTTTGAGCTATAAGACCCTAAAATTGAAAAGCATTTCAAATGAACTCTGAAAAGGTTGAAATTTGGCATGATATCATCATTTCATCCACATAGCATGTGCAAGAAAGTTGAGAGGGTTACGGCAAAAACTGGATGCACTTCGTGTACAAAACGGACAATCTCTTTCAAAGTATCAGGATTTCATTCGGAAACTCGTCTGTTACAATGGGATTTCATTTTTGAAACCTTATTTGAACTCCTGACTTTTTGTGTGTTCAAAATGCACCATTCAAAGCCACATCATCATTTTTCAATCCTTTCTGACTTCATTTGTTATTTTTCATGCATTTACTAATTATTTTGAGCTATAAGACCCTAAAATTGAAAAGCATTTCAAATGAACTCTGAAAATGTTGAAAGTTGGCATGATATCATCATTTCATCCACATAGCGTGTGCAAGAAAGTTGAGAGGGTTACGGCAAAAACTGGATGCACTTCGTGTACAAAACGGACAATCTCTTTCAAAGTATCAGGATTTCATCCGGAAACTCGTCTGTTACAAAGGGATTTCATTTTTTAAAACTTATTTGAACTCCTGACTTTTTGTGTGTTCAAAATGCACCATTCAAAGCCACATCATCATTTTTCATCCTTGCTGACTTCATTTGTTATTTTTCATGCATTTACTAATTATTTTGAGCTATAAGACCCTAAAATTGAAAAGCATTTCAAATGAACTCTGAAAAGGTTGAAAGTTGGCATGATATCATCATTTCATCCACATAGCATGTGCAAGAAAGTTGAGAGGGTTACGGCAAAAACTGGATGCACTTCGTGTACAAAACGGACAATCTCTTTCAAAGTATTAGGATTTCATCCGGAAACTCGTCTGTTACAAAGGGATTTCATTTTTTAAAACTTATTTGAACTCCTGACTTTTTGTGTGTTCAAAATGCACATTCAAAGCCACATCATCATTTGTCAATCCTTTCTGACTTCATTTGTTATTTTTCATGCATTTACTAATTATTTTGAGCTATAAGACCCTAAAATTGAAAAGCATTTCAAATGAACTCTGAAAAGGTTGAAAGTTGGCATGATATCATCATTTCATCCACATAGCATGTGCAAGAAAGTTGAGAGGGTTACGGCAAAAACTGGATGCACTTTGTGTACAAAACGGACAATCTCTTTCAAAGTATCAGGATTTCATCCGGAAATTCGTCTGTTACAAAGGGATTTCATTTTTGAAACCTTATTTGATCTCCTGACTTTTTGTGTGTTCAAAATGCACCATTCAAAGCCACATCATCATTTTTCAATCCTTTCTGACTTCATTTGTTATTTTTCATGCATTTACTAATTATTTTGAGCTATAAGACCCTAAAATTGAAAGCATTTCAAATGAACTCTGAAAAGGTTGAAAGTTGGCATGATATCATCATTTCATCCACATAGCATGTGCAAGAAAGTTGAGAGGGTTACGGCAAAAACTGGATGCACTTCGTGTACAAAACAGACAATCTCTTTCAAAGTATCAGGATTTCATCCGGAAACTCGTCTGTTACAAAGGGATTTCATTTTTTAAAACTTATTTGAACTCCTGACTTTTTGTGTGTTCAAAATGCACCATTCAAAGCCACATCATCATTTGTCAATCCTTTCTGACTTCATTTGTTATTTTTCATGCATTTACTAATTATTTTGAGCTATAAGACCCTAAAATTGAAAAGCATTTCAAATGAACTCTGAAAAGGTTGAAAGTTGGCATGATATCATCATTTCATCCACATAGCATGTGCAAGAAAGTTGAGAGGGTTACGGCAAAAACTGGATGCACTTCGTGTACAAAACGGACAATCTCTTTCAAAGTATCAGGATTTCATCCGGAAACTCGTCTGTTACAAAGGGATTTCATTTTTTAAAACTTATTTGAACTCCTGACTTTTTGTGTGTTCAAAATGCACCATTCAAAGCCACATCATCATTTTTCAATCCTTTCTGACTTCATTTGTTATTTTTCATGCATTTACTAATTATTTTGAGCTATAAGACCCTAAAATTGAAAAGCATTTCAAATGAACTCTGAAAAGGTTGAAAGTTGGCATGATATCATCATTTCATCCACATAGCATGTGCAAGAGAGTTGAGAGGGTTACGGCAAAAACTGGATGCACTTCGTGTACAAAACGGACAATCTCTTTCAAAGTATTAGGATTTCATCCGGAAACTCGTCTGTTACAAAGGGATTTCATTTTTTAAAACTTATTTGAACTGCTGACTTTTTGTGTGTTCAAAATGCACCATTCAAAGCCACATCATCATTTGTCAATCCTTTCTGACTTCATTTGTTATTTTTCATGCATTTACTAATTATTTTGAGCTATAAGACCCCTAAAATTGAAAAGCATTTCAAATGAACTCTGAAAAGGTTGAAAGTTGGCATGATATCATCATTTCATCCACATAGCATGTGCAAGAAAGTTGAGAGGGTTACGGCAAAAACTGGATGCACTTTGTGTACCAAACGGACAATCTCTTTCAAAGTATCAGGATTTCATCCGGAAACTCGTCTGTTACAAAGGGATTTCATTTTTGAAACCTTATTTGATCTCCTGACTTTTTGTGTGTTCAAAATGCACCATTCAAAGCCACATCATCATATTTCAATCCTTTCTGACTTCATTTGTTATTTTTCATGCATTTACTAATTATTTTGAGCTATAAGACCCTAAAATTGAAAAGCATTTCAAATGAACTCTGAAAAGGTTGAAAGTTGGCATGATATCATCATTTCATCCACATAGCATGTGCAAGAAAGTTGAGAGGGTTACGGCAAAAACTGGATGCACTTCGTGTACAAAACGGACAATCTCTTTCAAAGTATTAGGATTTCATCCGGAAACTCGTCTGTTACAAAGGGATTTCATTTTTTAAAACTTATTTGAACTCCTGACTTTTTGTGTGTTCAAAATGCACCATTCAAAGCCACATCATCATTTTTCAATCCTTTCTGACTTCATTTGTTATTTTTCATGCATTTACTAATTATTTTGAGCTATAAGACCCTAAAATTGAAAAGCATTTCAAATGAACTCTGAAAAGGTTGAAAGTTGGCATGATATCATCATTTCATCCACATAGCATGTGCAAGAAAGTTGAGAGGGTTACGGCAAAAACTGGATGCACTTTGTGTACAAAACGGACAATCTCTTTCAAAGTATTAGGATTTCATCCGGAAACTCGTCTGTTACAAAGGAATTTCATTTTGAAACCTTATTTGATCTCCTGACTTTTTGTGTGTTCAAAATGCACCATTCAAAGCCACATCATCATTTTTCAATCCTTTCTGACTTCATTTGTTATTTTTCATGCATTTACTAATTATTTTGAGCTATAAGACCCTAAAATTGAAAAGCATTTCAAATGAACTCTGAAAAGGTTGAAAGTTGGCATGATATCATCATTTCATCCACATAGCATGTGCAAGAAAGTTGAGAGGGTTACGGCAAAAACTGGATGCACTTTGTGTACAAAACGGACAATCTCTTTCAAAGTATCAGGATTTCATCCGGAAACTCGTCTGTTACAAAGGGATTTCATTTTTGAAACCTTATTTGATCTCCTGACTTTTTGTGTGTTCAAAATGCACCATTCAAAGCCACATCATCATTTTTCAATCCTTTCTGACTTCATTTGTTATTTTTCATGCATTTACTAATTATTTTGAGCTATAAGACCCTAAAATTGAAAAGCATTTCAAATGAACTCTGAAAAGGTTGAAAGTTGGCATGATATCATCATTTCATCCACATAGCATGTGCAAGAAAGTTGAGAGGGTTATGGCAAAAACTGGATGCACTTCGTGTACAAAACAGACAATCTCTTTCAAAGTATCAGGATTTCATCCGGAAACTCGTCTGTTACAAAGGGATTTCATTTTTTAAAACTTATTTGAACTCCTGACTTTTTGTGTGTTCAAAATGCACCATTCAAAGCCACATCATCATTTGTCAATCCTTTCTGACTTCATTTGTTATTTTTCATGCATTTACTAATTATTTTGAGCTATAAGACCCTAAAATTGAAAAGCATTTCAAATGAACTCTGAAAAGGTTGAAAGTTGGCATGATATCATCATTTCATCCACATAGCATGTGCAAGAGAGTTGAGAGGGTTACGGCAAAAACTGGATGCACTTCGTGTACAAAACGGACAATCTCTTTCAAAGTATCAGGATTTCATCCGGAAACTCGTCTCTTACAAAGGGATTTCATTTTTTTAAACTTATTTGAACTCCTGACTTTTTGTGTGTTCAAAATGCACCATTCAAAGCCACATCATCATTTGTCAATCCTTTCTGACTTCATTTGTTATTTTTCATGCATTTACTAATTATTTTGAGCTATAAGACCCTAAAATTGAAAAGCATTTCAAATGAACTCTGAAAAGGTTGAAAGTTGGCATGATATCATTATTTGAACTCCTGACTTTTTGTGTGTTCAAATGCACCATTCAAAGCGACATCATCATTTTTCAATCCTTTCTGACTTCATTTGTTATTTTTCATGCATTTACTAATTATTTTGAGCTATAAGACCCTAAAATTGAAAAGCATTTCAAATGAACTCTGAAAAGGTTGAAAGTTGGCATGATATCATCATTTCATCCACATAGCGTGTGTAAGAAAGTTGAGAGGGTTACGGCAAAAACTGGATGCACTTCGTGTACAAAACGGACAATCTCTTTCAAAGTATCAGGATTTCATCCGGAAACTCGTCTGTTACAAAGGGATTTCATTTTTTAAAACTTATTTGAACTCCTGACTTTTTGTGTGTTCAAAATGCACCATTCAAAGCCACATCATCATTTGTCAATCCTTTCTGACTTCATTTGTTATTTTTCATAGCATTTACTAATTATTTTGAGCTATAAGACCCTAAAATTGAAAAGCATTTCAAATGAACTCTGAAAAGGTTGAAAGTTGGCATGATATCATCATTTCATCCACATAGCATGTGCAAGAAAGTTGAGAGGGTTACGGCAAAAACTGGATGCACTTCGTGTACAAAACAGACAATCTCTTTCAAAGTATCAGGATTTCATCCGGAAACTCGTTTGTTACAAAGGGATTTCATTTTTTAAAACTTATTTGAACTCCTGACTTTTTGTGTGTTCAAAATGCACCATTCAAAGCCACATCATCATTTGTCAATCCTTTCTGACTTCATTTGTTATTTTTCATGCATTTACTAATTATTTTGAGCTATAAGACCCTAAAATTGAAAAGCATTTCAAATGAACTCTGAAAAGGTTGAAAGTTGGCATGATATCATCATTTCATCCACATAGCATGTGCAAGAAAGTTGAGAGGGTTACGGCAAAAACTGGATGCACTTCGTGTACAAAACGGACAATCTCTTTCAAAGTATCAGGATTTCATCCGGAAACTCGTCTCTTACAAAGGGATTTCATTTTTTTAAACTTATTTGAACTCCTGACTTTTTGTGTGTTCAAAATGCACCATTCAAAGCCACATCATCATTTGTCAATCCTTTCTGACTTCATTTGTTATTTTTCATGCATTTACTAATTATTTTGAGCTATAAGACCCTAAAATTGAAAAGCATTTCAAATGAACTCTGAAAAGGTTGAAAGTTGGCATGATATCATCATTTCATCCACATAGCGTGTGCAAGAAAGTTGAGAGGGTTACGGCAAAAACTGGATGCACTTCGTGTACAAAACGGACAATCTCTTTCAAAGTATCAGGATTTCATCCGGAAACTCGTCTGTTACAAAGGGATTTCATTTTTTAAAACTTATTTGAACTCCTGACTTTTTGTGTGTTCAAAATGCACCATTCAAAGCCACATCATCATTTTTCAATCCTTTCTGACTTCATTTATTATTTTTCATGCATTTACTAATTATTTTGAGCTATAAGACCCTAAAATTGAAAAGCATTTCAAATGAACTCTGAAAAGGTTGAAAGTGGGCATGATATCATCATTTCATCCACATAGCGTGTGCAAGAAAGTTGAGAGGGTTACGGCAAAAACTGGATGCACTTCGTGTACAAAACGGACAATCTCTTTCAAAGTATCAGGATTTCATCCGGAAACTCGTCTGTTACAAAGGATTTCATTTTTTAAAACTTATTTGAACTCCTGACTTTTTGTGTGTTCAAAATGCACCATTCAAAGCCACATCATCATTTGTCAATCCTTTCTGACTTCATTTGTTATTTTTCATACATTTACTAATTATTTTGAGCTATAAGACCCTAAAATTGAAAAGCATTTCAAATGAACTCTGAAAAGGTTGAAAGTTGGCATGATATCATCATTTCATCCACATAGCATGTGCAAGAAAGTTGAGAGGGTTACGGCAAAAACTGGATGCACTTCGTGTACAAAACGGACAATCTCTTTCAAAGTATCAGGATTTCATCCGGAAACTCGTCTGTTAAAAAGGGATTTCATTTTTTAAAACTTATTTGAACTCCTGACTTTTTGTGTGTTCAAAATGCACCATTCAAAGCCACATCATCATTTGTCAATCCTTTCTAACTTCATTTGTTATTTTTCATGCATTTACTAATTATTTTGAGCTATAAGACCCTAAAATTGAAAAGAATTTCAAATGAACTCTGAAAAGGTTTAAAGTTGGCATGATATCATCATTTCATCCACATAGCGTGTGCAAGAAAGTTGAGAGGGTTACGGCAAAAACTGGATGCACTTCGTGTACAAAACGGACAATCTCTTTCAAAGTATCAGGATTTCATCCGGAAACTCGTCTCTTACAAAGGGATTTCATTTTTTTAAACTTATTTTAACTCCTGACTTTTTGTGTGTTCAAAATGCACCATTCAAAGCCACATCATCATTTTTCAATCCTTTCTGACTTCATTTGTTATTTTTCATGCATTTACTAATTATTTTGAGCTATAAGACCCTAAAATTGAAAAGCATTTCAAATGAACTCTGAAAAGGTTGAAAGTTGGCATGATATCATCATTTCATCCACATAGCATGTGCAAGAAAGTTGAGAGGGTTACGGCAAAAACTGGATGCACTTCGTGTACAAAACGGACAATCTCTTTCAAAGTATCAGGATTTCATCCGGAAACTCGTCTCTTACAAAGGGATTTCATTTTTTTAAACTTATTTGAACTCCTGACTTTTTGTGTGTTCAAAATGCACCATTCAAAGCCACATCATCATTTTTCAATCCTTTCTGACTTCATTTGTTATTTTTCATGCATTTACTAATTATTTTGAGCTATAAGACCCTAAAATTGAAAAGCATTTCAAATGAACTCTGAAAAGGTTGAAAGTTGGCATGATATCATCATTTCATCCACATAGCATGTGCAAGAAAGTTGAGAGGGTTACGGCAAAAACTGGATGCACTTCGTGTACAAAACGGACAATCTCTTTCAAAGTATCAGGATTTCATCCGGAAACTCGTCTGTTACAAAGGGATTTCATTTTTTTAAACTTATTTGAACTCCTGACTTTTTGTGTGTTCAAAATGCACTATTCAAAGCCACATCATCATTTGTCAATCCTTTCTGACTTCATTTGTTATTTTTCATGCATTTACTAATTATTTTGAGCTATAAGACCCTAAAATTGAAAAGCATTTCAAATGAACTCTGAAAAGGTTGAAAGTTGGCATGATATCATCATTTCATAAACATAGCATGTGCAAGAAAGTTGAGAGGGTTACGGCAAAAACTGGATGCACTTCGTGTACAAAATGGACAATCTCTTTCAAAGTATCAGGATTTCATCCGGAAACTCGTCTGTTACAAAGGGATTTCATTTTTTAAAACTTATTTGAACTCCTGACTTTTTGTGTGTTCAAAATGCACCATTCAAAGCCACATCATCATTTGTCAATCCTTTCTGACTTCATTTGTTATTTTCCATGCATTTACTAATTATTTTGAGCTATAAGACCCTAAAATTGCAAAGCATTTCAAATGAACTCTGAAAAGGTTGAAAGTTGGCATGATATCATCATTTCATCCACATAGCGTGTGCAAGAAAGTTGAGAGGGTTACGGCAAAAACTGGATGCACTTCGTGTACAAAACGGACAATCTCTTTCAAAGTATCAGGATTTCATCCGGAAACTCGTCTCTTACAAAGGGATTTCATTTTTTTAAACTTATTTGAACTCCTGACTTTTTGTGTGTTCAAAATGCACCATTCAAAGCCACATCATCATTTGTCAATCCTTTCTGACTTCATTTGTTATTTTTCATGCATTTACTAATTATTTTGAGCTATAAGACCCTAAAACTGAAAAGCATTTCAAATGAACTCTGAAAAGGTTGAAAGTTGGCATGATATCATCATTTCATCCACATAGCATGTGCAAGAAAGTTGAGAGGGTTACGGCAAAAACTGGATGCACTTCGTGTACAAAACGGACAATCTCTTTCAAAGTATCAGGATTTCATCCGGAAACTCGTCTGTTACAAAGGGATTTCATTTTTTAAAACTTATTTGAACTCCTGACTTTTTGTGTGTTCAAAATGCACCATTCAAAGCCACATCATCATTTGTCAATCCTTTCTGACTTCATTTGTTATTTTTCATGCATTTACTAATTATTTTGAGCTATAAGACCCCTAAAATTGAAAAGCATTTCAAATGAACTCTGAAAAGGTTGAAAGTTGGCATGATATCATCATTTCATCCACATACATGTGCAAGAAAGTTGAGAGGGTTACGGCAAAAACTGGATGCACTTCGTGTACAAAACGGACAATCTCTTTCAAAGTATCAGGATTTCATCCGGAAACTCGTCTGTTACAAAGGGATTTCATTTTTTAAACTTATTTGAACTCCTGACTTTTTGTGTGTTCAAAATGCACCATTCAAAGCCACATCATCATTTGTCAATCCTTTCTGACTTCATTTGTTATTTTTCATGCATTTACTAATTATTTTGAGCTATAAGACCCTAAAATTGAAAAGCATTTCAAATGAACTCTGAAAAGGTTGAAAGTTGGCATGATATCATCATTTCATCCACATAGCATGTGCAAGAAAGTTGAGAGGGTTACGGCAAAAACTGGATGCACTTCGTGTACAAAACGGACAATCTCTTTCAAAGTATCAGGATTTCATCCGGAAACTCGTCTGTTACAAAGGGATTTCATTTTTTAAACTTATTTGAACTCCTGACTTTTTGTGTGTTCAAAATGCACCATTCAAAGCCACATCATCATTTGTCAATCCTTTCTGACTTCATTTGTTATTTTTCATGCATTTACTAATTATTTTGAGCTATAAGACCCTAAAATTGAAAAGCATTTCAAATGAACTCTGAAAAGGTTGAAAGTTGGCATGATATCATCATTTCATCCACATAGCGTGTGCAAGAAAGTTGAGAGGGTTACGGCAAAAACTGGATGCACTTCGTGTACAAAACGGACAATCTCTTTCAAAGTATCAGGATTTCATCCGGAAACTCGTCTGTTACAAAGGGATTTCATTTTTTTTAAACTTATTTGAACTCCTGACTTTTGTGTGTTCAAAATGCACCATTCAAAGCCACATCATCATTTGTCAATCCTTTCTGACTTCATTTGTTATTTTTCATGCATTTACTAATTATTTTGAGCTATAAGACCCTAAAATTGAAAAGCATTTCAAATGAACTCTGAAAAGGTTGAAAGTTGGCATGATATCATCATTTCATCCACATAGCATGTGCAAGAAAGTTGAGAGGGTTACGGCAAAAACTGGATGCACTTCGTGTACAAAACGGACAATCTCTTTCAAAGTATCAGGATTTCATCCGGAAACTCGTCTGTTACAAAGGATTTCATTTTTTAAACTTATTTGAACTCCTGACTTTTTGTGTGTTCAAAATGCACCATTCAAAGCCACATCATCATTTGTCAATCCTTTCTGACTTCATTTGTTATTTTTCATGCATTTACTAATTATTTTGAGCTATAAGACCCTAAAATTGAAAAGCATTTCAAATGAACTCTGAAAAGGTTGAAAGTTGGCATGATATCATCATTTCATCCACATAGCGTGTGCAAGAAAGTTGAGAGGGTTACGGCAAAAACTGGATGCACTTCGTGTACAAAACGGACAATCTCTTTCAAAGTATCAGGATTTCATCCGGAAACTCGTCTGTTACAAAGGGATTTCATTTTTTAAAACTTATTTGAACTCCTGACTTTTTGTGTGTTCAAAATGCACCATTCAAAGCCACATCATCATTTGTCAATCCTTTCTGACTTCATTTGTTATTTTCATGCATTTACTAATTATTTTGAGCTATAAGACCCTAAAATTGAAAAGCATTTCAAATGAACTCTGAAAAGGTTGAAAGTTGGCATGATATCATCATTTCATCCACATAGCGTGTGCAAGAAAGTTGAGAGGGTTACGGCAAAAACTGGATGCACTTCGTGTACAAAACGGACAATCTCTTTCAAAGTATCAGGATTTCATCCGGAAACTCGTCTGTTACAAAGGGATTTCATTTTTTTAAACTTATTTGAACTCCTGACTTTTTGTGTGTTCAAAATGCACCATTCAAAGCCACATCATCATTTTTCAATCCTTTCTGACTTCATTTGTTATTTTTCATGCATTTACTAATTATTTTGAGCTATAAGACCCTAAAATTGAAAAGCATTTCAAATGAACTCTGAAAAGGTTGAAAGTTGGCATGATATCATCATTTCATCCACATAGCATGTGCAAGAAAGTTGAGAGGGTTACGGCAAAAACTGGATGCACTTCGTGTACAAAACGGACAATCTCTTTCAAAGTATCAGGATTTCATCCGGAAACTCGTCTCTTACAAAGGGATTTCATTTTTTTAAACTTATTTGAACTCCTGACTTTTTGTGTGTTCAAAATGCACCATTCAAAGCCACATCATCATTTGTCAATCCTTTCTGACTTCATTTGTTATTTTTCATGCATTTACTAATTATTTTGAGCTATAAGACCCTAAAATTGAAAAGCATTTCAAATGAACTCTGAAAAGGTTGAAAGTTGGCATGATATCATCATTTCATCCACATAGCGTGTGCAAGAAAGTTGAGAGGGTTACGGCAAAAACTGGATGCACTTCGTGTACAAAACGGACAATCTCTTTCAAAGTATCAGGATTTCATCCGGAAACTCGTCTGTTACAAAGGGATTTCATTTTTTTAAACTTATTTGAACTCCTGACTTTTTGTGTGTTCAAAATGCACCATTCAAAGCCACATCATCATTTGTCAATCCTTTCTGACTTCATTTGTTATTTTTCATGCATTTACTAATTATTTTGAGCTATAAGACCCTAAAATTGAAAAGCATTTCAAATGAACTCTGAAAAGGTTGAAAGTTGGCATGATATCATCATTTCATCCACATAGCATGTGCAAGAAAGTTGAGAGGGTTACGGCAAAAACTGGATGCACTTCGTGTACAAAACGGACAATCTCTTTCAAAGTATCAGGATTTCATCCGGAAACTCGTCTGTTACAAAGGGATTTCATTTTTTAAAACTTATTTGAACTCCTGACTTTTTGTGTGTTCAAAATGCACCATTCAAAGCCACATCATCATTTGTCAATCCTTTCTGACTTCATTTGTTATTTTTCATGCATTTACTAATTATTTTGAGCTATAAGACCCTAAAATTGAAAAGCATTTCAAATGAACTCTGAAAAGGTTGAAAGTTGGCATGATATCATCATTTCATCCACATAGCATGTGCAAGAAAGTTGAGAGGGTTACGGCAAAAACTGGATGCACTTCGTGTACAAAACGGACAATCTCTTTCAAAGTATCAGGATTTCATCCGGAAACTCGTCTGTTACAAAGGGATTTCATTTTTTTAAACTTATTTGAACTCCTGACTTTTTGTGTGTTCAAAATGCACCATTCAAAGCCACATCATCATTTGTCAATCCTTTCTGACTTCATTTGTTATTTTTCATGCATTTACTAATTATTTTGAGCTATAAGACCCTAAAATTGAAAAGCATTTCAAATGAACTCTGAAAAGGTTGAAAGTTGGCATGATATCATCATTTCATCCACATAGCATGTGCAAGAAAGTTGAGAGGGTTACGGCAAAAAACTGGATGCACTTCGTGTAAAAAACGGACAATCTCTTTCAAAGTATCAGGATTTCATCCGGAAACTCGTCTGTTACAAAGGGATTTCATTTTTTAAACTTATTTGAACTCCTGACTTTTTGTGTGTTCAAAATGCACCATTCAAAGCCACATCATCATTTGTCAATCCTTTCTGACTTCATTTGTTATTTTTCATGCATTTACTAATTATTTTGAGCTATAAGACCCTAAAATTGAAAAGCATTTCAAATGAACTCTGAAAGGTTGAAAGTTGGCATGATATCATCATTTCATCCACATAGCATGTGCAAGAAAGTTGAGAGGGTTACGGCAAAAACTGGATGCACTTCGTGTACAAAACGGACAATCTCTTTCAAAGTATCAGGATTTCATCCGGAAACTCGTCTGTTACAAAGGGATTTCATTTTTTAAAACTTATTTGAACTCCTGACTTTTTGTGTGTTCAAAATGCACCATTCAAAGCCACATCATCATTTGTCAATCCTTTCTGACTTCATTTGTTATTTTTCATGCATTTACTAATTATTTTGAGCTATAAGACCCTAAAATTGAAAAGAATTTCAAATGAACTCTGAAAAGGTTGAAAGTTGGCATGATATCATCATTTCATCCACATAGCGTGTGCAAGAAAGTTGAGAGGGTTACGGCAAAAACTGGATGCACTTCGTGTACAAAACGGACAATCTCTTTCAAAGTATCAGGATTTCATCCGGAAACTCGTCTCTTACAAAGGGATTTCCTTTTTTTAAACTTATTTGAACTCCTGACTTTTTGTGTGTTCAAAATGCACCATTCAAAGCCACATCATCATTTTTCAATCCTTTCTGACTTCATTTGTTATTTTTCATGCATTTACTAATTATTTTGAGCTATAAGACCCTAAAATTGAAAAGCATTTCAAATGAACTCTGAAAAGGTTGAAAGTTGGCATGATATCATCATTTCATCCACATAGCATGTGCAAGAAAGTTGAGAGGGTTACGGCAAAAACTGGATGCACTTCGTGTACAAAACGGACAATCTCTTTCAAAGTATCAGGATTTCATCCGGAAACTCGTCTGTTACAAAGGGATTTCATTTTTTAAAACTTATTTGAACTCCTGACTTTTTGTGTGTTCAAAATGC